>NC_048302.1:112922305-113178959 GCF_013100865.1 Trachemys scripta elegans
ATATAGACACTGTTGTAATAAGCCATACATCTAATCTGTAAACCACTACACCCCCCCTTTTTTTGTCCTATGACTACAGGGGTGTTAACAGGGCACCACACCATGAATGGTCCATTAGAATATGTGCTAGCTACTTATGGCAAACTATCTGTTTCATCTTGTATTTACCTGTGACACTTTTGAGTACCTTTCCCAGAGCTTAGGAACAGCTCTGTATAGCTCGAAAGCTTGTCGGTTGCACCAGCAGAATTTGGTCCAATAAAAGATATTCCCTCACCCACCTTGTCTCCCTTAAAGTGGTAAATCAATGCAAAAATAGTAATAACAATTAATAAAATCCTGTTTGCACCTTTTACTAATCTATTATTATGTATAAATATGGACTCCACTTTTTTAAAAACAAGTGTATAGGTTTTTTCTTTTCCTGTTTGTGTTTGATTTTAGAACTGTCAGGCTCTGGCTGCTCTCTGTATGTTCGAGGACTTGGGCAATATTTGAAAGCTTGGAATGGGCCATCACGAGACTGAAACCCAAGTTCCATCTTTCCTAGTTCTCATTTGTGTGGGGTGGGAATGTTGAGTCTATGACTCTAATCCTGCAATTAATAGAGTGTAGGCAGAGTGGTGCAGAACTCCGGTCAAGTCAGTGGGACTCCATGCGGGCCCAGCAGTCAGTTGTAGAACTGGGAACTAAGGTATGTAGGCACCTAGTGGGATTTTCAAAAGTCAGTGAGTATTAGGCATGTAGATACTTTTTAAAATCCCACTAGGCACCTAAACCTTTAAAAATCTGCCCCTAAGTGACTCAGAAGTCTAAGGCCATGTCTGCACTATGGTGGCTACAATGGCACTGCAGCTACACCATAGTAATACAGACGCTTCCTACAGAGACAGAGGAGATTTTTCAATCATTGTAGGTAATCCATCTCTCCAAGCAAGAGTAGCTGGATTGATGGAAGAATTCTTCCACTGACCTAACTGTGTCTACACTGGGTTTTAGATTCATAGATTCCAAAGCCAGAAGGGACTGTTGTGATAATCTAGTCTGACTTCCTCTAAAACACAGGCAATAGAACTTCCTAAACAAATTCCTCGAGTATATCTTTTAGAAAAACATCCAATCTTGGTATAAAAATTGTTAATCATGGAGAATCCACCACAACCCTTGGTAAATTGTTCCAGAGGTCAATTACTTTCACCATGTTGGCATAGCTCCGTTGCCCTGATTACGATAGCTATGTCAATCTTACTTGTAAGTTCATTCCCTCTGAAGCATCTGTCAGTGGCCGCTGTCAGAGATAGGATACAGAGTTAGATACACTATTGGTCTGACCCAGTATGACCATTCTTATGTTCTTAAGTGTAGACCAGGCCTAAGTCTGATTGATTTTCAATCAGACTTACGTGCCTAAGTCAGCTTTGAAAATGAGAATTAAACTCTTAAATCACTTAGGCCTTGCAATGCTGAATGGAGCCATACCTAAATTACCTTTTAGAATTGGGGACTAAATAGCATAAAATTCAATATTCCCTCCCACCCTCTACCAAAAATATTGTTAATGTCCCTGTAAACGTTGCTAGAATCAGCCCTCCAGCACAAAGATTGGAGGCAGAACCTGCTATTCTTGACATTTCTAACATAAAATTGAAAACCAAACATAAAAAATATTATAGGCTTCTTTTTACACCATAAAAGAGATCAAAGAGACCATCCAATCTTTTCAATTTACCTTTCAGTATTATGACACTTGCTGGGTGTAGTGTAGAAATGTGGTCGATACACAGTTCCCACAATAGTACATTTTGCTTTTTTTTTTTTTTTTTCTGTTCCATTTTGTAATAAAGTTGACCATGGGAAAACAGGGACATGGATCAGAATTGTAGCCAATAGCTTGCCAGTGTCCCTATAACACCCAACAAATATAATATTTCTTGTAAAAAATGCATTCCAAATGAACAAAAAGCCCTTGAAGTAATACACACCTAAAACCTCCAGTGTCAGACAAAATCAGCACTTTCCATTTCAGCTACAGCCCCAGCTGTGACTTCTCCTTTTGAAGTACTCATAGGTGGGGCCTCTCTGAGAAGAGAGAGCCCTGATGTTTTAAAATGCAGGCCCTGATCCATGCACTCACTCCTTGCTCAGGCAAAACTCACAATGAATGGGACTCAGCATTTGCACACTAGGGTGATGGATGAAATACTTAAAACAGATTAGATTAAAGATAGCTTTGATTGAGAAAGGAGCTGAGAATTAGACCACAGTCTTTAATTCTAATTGTCACCCAACTACAAACAGTTTTAAAACCTGCATTTTAAAGCCCCTAGTTTCCCATTGTTGTGAGAGCTGATCCTTGGGCATGTCAAAGGCAGAAAATGCTGCAGCATTACCTGTCTTTGAAGTACATACAGGGGTAATTCATAGGAATGAGAAAACGGACTTTAAGTCGACTTTCAGCTAAGCTACTAGTAGATTTAGAGCCTGTGTTTAAAAACAGCAGGCTTCTCTGTCTGCAGAAAGGAGTTTCAACCCCAGCTGTGAGTACTTCAAAGGCAGAGATGCCACCGTTGGGACTGGAGATGGAATTGGAAATACAGGCTTCCGCATACACTGGAGGTTTTAGGATCCAGAGACTTCCATTTTACCTCAGTTACAGAAAAGTACATATTTTAAATCAATTAGAAACCATTTCCAACTTTCATATCCAGGTTTACAAACAAGTTTTGGGTGGGGAATACAGCTACACTTTACATTATTTTTAAGGGAATTAATCCATTACATTTTTCAAAAACATTTACATTTATACAGGGTGTCAGCAAAATTTATGTTGCTCAAGGATATGAATATTCCACCCTCCTGAGCAACATAAGTGGTAGTGTGCACAGCGCTACGTTGGTGGGAAGCTTCTCCCGTCGACATAGCTATCGCGACTCATTGGGGGTGGTTTAATGAAGCCAACGGGAGAGCTCTCTCCTGTCAGTATAGAGCGGCTACATGAGAGAACGTACATTGGCACAGCTGTATCGGTACAGTGTAGACATAGCCTTAATGTGTGTTTGTAGACTGCCTAGCACAGTTAGAACCACTGTAATATTTAGGAATTTCATCTACCACTATGTATCCAGTACAGTGGTCACTGAAAAAGTCAGCTCTTACCAACACTTAGCATACAGTGCTATCGGAGATGTAGCGGTATTTCCCTAACTTTGGACAGGAAATAAACCATACCAGCTCATAAATTACAGTATGGTAACTGGAGGGGAATGTTGGGCCAACATTGTGTCTTTAAGCCACTGCTTGCAATCTGGGGAAGTGTGTGAAGGAGTTCTTCACCATCAGCTGCTCCTAGAGGAACTGCACTCAAGGGAGAATCAGGATGACATAGTGATCAGCAACACTGGAAAAACATAGAAGCAATGGGCAAGCATGACCTGAGTGGCCTTTGCTATAGATTTTTCCAGGATGCAGTATGCAAGGCATAAGGAGTAGGGGAATGACTTGCTCTGGATCTGTTATTTTCAGGGGCCCCTGAGCCCAAAGAATGAGACACAAGACTTACCTTTAAAACAAGGAAGTATTTTTTATTTTTCTTGCATCCTGAACTTTTTGGAGAAGAAAAAGCCACCACTAATTATCTAGCTCCACACTTAAGAGTCCCTTCTTATTTATGAATGTACTTGGTCAACATTTTTGATTTTTAAAAAAAGCTTGTATCAAAAATGGTCTTCGTTTATTAAAAATGAAATTTGTGAACATTTTTAAAATTCTCTTATTTTGATGAAATACTTTCAGGTTCCCCCTCCCCACATTCTCCTCTTTCCACAGCATCCCCTCCCACCCCCTAGTTCTCTGTAAATGCGCTCTATTGCAGACTAATTTTTATTTTATTACTCATTGTCAAGGAAGCATTGAGGACAGTTTCAAACTCACTATGAATCTGTTCTTTCATACTTAGCCTTCACTTCCTATTTCCTCCCCTTCTCCAGTGGAGCAGCAATAGCTCTTCTTACTAGTTGTCTGTGGTTTCCAGCCTTATGTTTTGTTGCCTGGCCAGCCTGGAATTGCTGTCAGTTAAGCTGCTCCATTCAACAGATATTCAAGAGTATCTCTGATTTCATGATGGAGTAAAACATCTCATCTACAGCTGTGAAGCTCTGTCGGTCCTTTTAACAAGTGCAAAATAATCTCTTTGGGGGCATTATCTGCTTGCCCTCTTTCTTACTGTGTCTTGTGCCATAATAGAGAACTATGGAGTAAATATAATACAGTAATTAACTTCAGTGGCTCCACTGATATTATTAACAATGCAAGGGTAGCTCAAGTGACTTATGAATAGCAGCAGGGCTCCAAGAGTGAAAAACAGCCACTCCACAGCTATCTGTTATTATTTAAAGTATGTCAAATTTCTGGTTAATTTTGAAAGTTTTAATATAAAACATCACCATGAGTCATTTGCCAGTGCTCTCCTGGAAGTGGACGAATGGGGGAGTAGGGGGGGCAATGATGATGTTCTGACACTAAAGCGTTAGGTTTTATTTAACTTTGACATGGCAGAGATGTGCTTACAATGCTGATTGACAGGCTATTTTCCCCATCTGACATCCGTTTTGATCTAACTCTCTGTGTGGTGTAACTGATATACAACTAGTGTGACATTAGCAGCCACTTGGGAGGAATGGTGAAAATATAGTTCCATGATAATATTCTTCTCTACAGTCTGGGTGGTAGAACTTCTGCTGCTGTGAGCTGTCAGAGCTCCATTAAGGTCAATGGAGCTACAACAATTTAGAGGGGCAGATTCTCAGCTGGTATGTCTGATATGCACGCACACACCTTCCGTGACTGCACCCCAGTAACGTCCACTGGCCCCTAAACATTCTTACTAACATTTAAAAAAAAATGGGTGCCGATAGTTAGACTCCTGAACCCAGATCCACAAAGGGACTTAGGTGCTGCAACACCTAATGTGTAGGCACTCTGCCACCTTATGGAATTTAGGTGCCTAGGCTCCATAAACAATGCTCGAGGAGAGATAGGTGGCTAAAAAGGGGATCCATAAAAGCCACCATGATCACTTAGGAGCTGCCTAAGTTAGTAGATGCCAAGGAAGACACCTCCCTTATAACCTTTAGCTCAGTTGTTAAGGAATTCATCCAGGATGTGGGAGATCCTGGTTCAGTTTGCCTGCTAAGGAGAAGGGATTTGAACAGGTATTTCCTACCTCTTAGCCCCCTGATCACTAGACTATCTAGTTATTCACTCTCTTCAGTTCAATGCATATTCAAATTATTTATACAAAATGGAATAGCTTGAACAGGAAAAATTGAGGGAAACCCACATCAGAATATCCCAATCTCTTGTTGAAGGCATGCTATTTTTATAAGTAATTAAACATGCATTGGGACAAAGAGCTCACTAGAAAGATTATACAGCTCAGTGGTTAGGGCACTCACTTGAGCATAGCTGTTCAAATCCTGTCTCTTCAGCAGGCAGAGTTGGAAATTGAACCAGCAACTCCTACAACCTAGGTGAGTGCTCTAGGCTAAAGGAGATCACCCTCTCCCTACCCCACCCTCCCAGTTTAGTGTGGAATTAGGCATGCTCAGAGCATACCTACTGGATCAGGCCCCCTAGAGAAGATGAATGAGAGAACACCTATCTCTACCTGGTTTGAGGATTGCAACCACACACCTGCCCTGACGCAGTAGTGCACTTGCCCAGAGGCAGAAATTTCAGCACCTAGGGAACTTTTACAGCAAAAACCTAGGCACTGAGTGAGTTGAGGCAGCTACAGGGGTCGGCAGTAGCCGAGCAAGGATTTTGTGGAGCTCAATGGCACATGAATCTAGGACTTTAGGCCCCTAAATCCCTTTGGACTCTGGGCCCTCAATCCATAATTAAACACTTAAATATATGGCCTGATTTTCAAGGGTTCTGAGCACTCAGCAACAACTATTGACTTCAGCAAGAGCAGAGCTGGAGCTCTATCCCTAGATAAGAGAGCCACAGCAGGCATCAGCTCTTGACTTTTTAATTTTAATCTCTATTTCCTGATTTTTGTAATGCTTTATCTAACCATCTTACCATTGCCTTATTGCTAGTTTCATTGCCTGGACAATCTATAAGTGAAAAATGTGATAAAATATAAATAGGTCACACTAAGGAGTTAATGAAGGTTATAAATGACGGCTTTGTGGACCTGAACAGGCTATGGATCAAATCAGTAGGAGCCGTTTCATTGTCTTCAGTAGACTTTGGCTCAGGCCGCCTCAGGAGGAGAGATGTTTTGGGGAGCCAGGCTCTTGCTGAGCTTGGATAGATATTGAAAGGAGACCCACCGAGGATCACGGAGCAAGCTTCTTAGTATGAATCATGTTGTTTGTGGAACTGTTGGGTTTTCCAAGTGTTGTGTATGATGCTAAAAAGACTAAAAGAGTCTTTAAAACACAGCCTTTGTTATTTTATGGCCCTGCTTGGAGACCTGGCCACCCTGGCTAACATGAAAAGAGATGCTGATCTCAGATTGTGCAGAAGTTCACCTAATTGGTACCACTGTTTCCAACCTCAGCAAAGGCGGCTTGGAGACAGTATTGCCCATTTCACCTGTCGAGGCAGCGCCGCTGGAATCATTTTGAGGCACACTGGCAGGGGGATGTAGTGAAGCTTGCACTAGCGGTGCTGCTTCTGCTGGAACTTTGCTGCGGATAAGTAGAGAACGTCTGTATCCCATATAGTCAGTAAAGCTCCTTTTAAAGCACCCTTTTTCAACCCCTTGAACTGACCATAAAGGAGTGATCATGCAAGAACTAATACAAGCAAATGCTGCTTCTTTCACTCCCAGGCTTCTTTGTTCTCACTCAGATTCTCTCATTTAGGGGAAAGCTTGGTCCAATGATTAGGGCACTAGCTTGGGACTCAGAAGACTCAGATTTAATTCCCTGCTCTGCGCAGATTTCCCGTGTGACCTCCAGTAAGTCATTAAGGGTATGTCTACACTGCTTTTTAAAACCTGTAGTAGCAAGTCTCAGAACTGGGTCAACAGACGCTGGCTCGCAGGGTTCTGAAAACAGCTGTGTAGACATTTTGGCTTGGGCTCTCAAGCCCTCTGTTGTCCCTGGGCTTCAGAGTCAAGACTGAGCCCAAATGTCTATACTGCTGTTTTTAGCACCATAGCCCAAGCTGAACGAGCCAGTCTGTAGACCTGGGCTCTGAAACTCGCTGCTTTTAAAACAAAGTGTAAACGTGCCCTGAGTCTCTGTGCCTCAGGTCCCCATTTGTAAAATGGGGATAATAGTACCTCCTAGTGGTGTTGTGAGGACCAATACATTAACGATTGTGAGGTGCTCAAATACTACAATAAGTGGGGGGGGGGCATAGAAGTACCTAAGATAGCTATAGTCCAGGTTTTTAAAAAATTATTTTAAGTCAGTTTTTAATTCATATTAATTACATGCAAAAATGGGCCAGACCATCAGCTGGTGTAAATTGGTACAGCTCCATTAAAAAGTCGGTGAAGCTTTTTTAGTTCACACCAGCTGAGGAGCTGCCATTTTCTCTTGGTGCCTTATTTAATTTTTAAAACAAGTTATACAACCTCCTCTTCTCCCCTCCTTCATCCCAGCATGTTTCAATTGCCAAAGTTTGCCTTTCTCCTGTGCTGTGCTACCACACACTAGGAGCAGGATCTGCCTTCCAGAAATAATCCTGTCCTTGCACTTTATTACAAGCCAGAAATCAGCAAGGAAGTGCAGGCTCTGTGCTGGAGCGATGAATCAAAAATATAACTGTCTAAATCTACATTCAGTGACATCATCATCAGAGAAATGTATGAGACTCTCTGCAGCCCTGTGCTTCTAATATGATATTTCTAGGCTTCCATCGCTGTCAGAAGGAAAAAATCTCTTGGGTTATCATTGGCATCCTGACAGCAGAAATTGTTTTACTGATGTACACGAATACAAATGTGAAGCCAGCAGCATGAGCCTGGGTGATTTTGTTAACAGAAAACATCTCATTTAAAAAAAGATAATGCACAAGTTGCAAGAGAAGCATAAATCAGGATGAAGAAGATACGGTGCTCATTGGATAGCTTCTCTGAATTGATGATCAAGAAGGAAAAATATGTCTGCCCATTATATCCCCATTCCCACTCTCTCTCTCTCTCCTGTTCTATTAAAGAAGATAAGGAGGTCAAAAGGTCTTCTTTTAGATCTCTGCACATTATTGGGTGAGCTCCTCAGCTGGTGTAAAATCAATGAAGCACCACTTGTAAATCTGACAGAATTACATTTATTTGCACGAGCTGAAGATCTGACCATTGTGTTTATTTTTCTGCATTTGATTCTACTTGTATTCATTGGACTGTCTGCCCAGGTATGTGTTTCCCTTTTTGCATATTTCAAACCTACTTAGATATAGATTTTGTCCATCCCTTACTCCTGTCTGAAGGGTCAGGGTTTAGTCCAGTATATGTAGTGCTGTGCCTTCTGCTTCACTTGGATAAAAAAAAAATATGTTGCTATTTGGAGAGTTTTGTCTTTGTTCTTAATGTTTTGTTTTTGTCCTTAATGTGGCTTATAGTGCATAATTGCAGATATCATACCATTATAAAAATAAACTACATTATTGCACAGTAATAGTCTTAACAACAGAACCATTATTGTAAGCTACAATGTTTGAAACCATTATTGTAGAATATGGTAGTATAAGGGAAATCTTGGTATTCTGCAGTTATGCATATGTAAACATAAATATTACATCACTAGGAGCTTGATCCAAAGTCTTTCCACTGACCTCAATGGGCTTCAGATCATCCCCTAGATTAGGGCTGACCATGGCAATTGATTTATCCGGGATCGATATATCGCGTCTCGTTAAGACGCGATATATCGATCCCCGAACGCACTCACCGTTGACTCCGGAACTCCACCAGAGTGAGCGGCAGTAGCGCAGTCGATGGGGGAGCTGCGGCCGTCAATCCCGCGCTGTGTGGACCCCAGGTAATTCGATCCAAGATACTTCGACTTCAGCTACAGCATAGCTGAAGTTGCGTATCTTGGATCCATCCCTCCCCCCCCCCCATCAGTGTAGACCAGCCCTTAGAGTAACTCTGCTAAACCTTATTAAGATTCTGAGCATATCAGATGGGAACGAGATGTTTCCAGGAGGCTGAAGGGACTCAGTCTGAGCTGCAAGCTTGTGCAGTTAAAGTACTAGGCCATCTCTCCAACCAGTCTGTCCCCTATGTGCTTACTAAACACTACAGGATATGCTTCATATGCCCTCCTAAGAATTGTTTGGCTACCAGTCTGGATGATGCCATATGCTAAATGTAAATGCAGAAACAAAGAAATACTCAGAGATCAATGAAGCAGCACAGGCCACAAGAAAGTAATTTGCTGGTGTGGAGCCAGCCAGCCTCCCTACCAGTTTCGTTTCCTAGCCCCGTGTACCAATATTAGACCACAGACAAAAGCATGATTTGGAAAACCATCCAACACCACAGACATCCCACATATACCAATCACAATACACCTGAGCTAAAAAAATTATGCTGATTCACTGTGAACATTTGCAGTGTGTTCAATTACCCTCAGAATTGTTCATTTTTTGCCTGTGGTTCTGCGGTCGAGCGGGGTCATCAAGGCTAGATCTAGCCTGTGGAATTCATTCTCTCAAGCGACAGGAACAACTTCACTACTTTCATGTCAAAATGCAAAACTCTTTGATTTAACTTTCCCTCAATAAGCTCTTCATATAAAGTCTAACTACACTGCAATCATGGGGTGCAACTGAAGCTCATATAGGCGTCCCCAAGCTAGCTTTAATATATACCTAGCTCAGGTACTGGAGCAGTGAATCCATGACAGCACGGGCTTCAGGGCAGGACATACCAGCCCACCCAGAACCCTGGGTAATTTCTCAGAGGCTAGCTTGTGCTGCCAAAGCTTCACTGATCTGCTACTCGAGTTAGCTAAATTAAAGTAGCCATAGACACCCAATAGACATATATAAAGTCTGCTAACTTTTCAAATTTACTTCTACCAGCAATGGGATGGAGAGTGAAAGAGCTTGGTATCGTTAGTACTATTTTAACACTTGGGAGGCACTCAGTTTCTACTATGATGCCGGTCATATTAATACCTAGGCAAATGCCAGCATTTTCAAATTTGGAAGCCTGTAGGCCCCTAAATTTGATTCAAGCACCAAACTAAAGGTACCTATGTTTCAAGATTCTAGCCTAAGTGACGAGATCTTTACACATGAATGTATATATAAATAAAATGCATAGATATTTCAACATATAGTGTAAAAAGCAACAGAGGGTCCCATGGCACCTTTAAGACTAGCAGAAGTATTGGAGCATAAGCTTTTGTGGGTGAATGCCCACTTCATCAGACACAAGACATATAGTGAAGTGTCTCCCTCCCAAAAATGGGAACTTTGTTATATTCTTACATTTCAAAATGAGATTTATGGATATTATATTGCAATGCCAGAGCCCCATGTTAAACTTGCAAGTCATTAGAAAATTGTTACATTCCAGCCCTGCATCTGTAGTAACTGCTATTTTTACTCCTCACCTATCTCTATATAAGATGTTCTCTCTGTGTAAGAATTTGTGAACTTAAGAATTTGAAAACTATGTATTCTATGTATTCAAAATACATCCACCTGAATCAATAAATAGTCTTTTCATCTCAGGGTAATTGTGAGTGTTGGTTTTGGGGGAAATTTTTCCAGAGACTCCAGTCATTATATAAAAATGGAAGTACTCAAAATAGAAAAGAAATTGAAATATATTTTTGAACATTGTAACACAAGAGGAAAACACATGACTGAGGCATAATTGTTTTTTAGAAAGAATGTTTTTCAAGGGTTTTTTTTTTAAATGATTACTATTCTTAGCTCTAATTTGGTATGAAAAGACTCCTTCGCAAATGTGATATAGTGAAGTGAAATCATCATACTTGGCTCAGGCATTTGCATCTATGAACACAGATACAGGATGAAAAAATTAAGTCACTGTATACCTTTCCCAACAGTTTAGCATTATTTTTCTGAGTTGCTGATATTAAGCATAAAGGCATATGAAGCCCTATGGCATTGTATGTAGGGTGAATAAAAGTTGAGTGCTCTAGTGTCTGTTTTCCCCCCCTAGATTCATTTGATCTGTTCTGTTTTGGGCAGAACTATTTACAGAGTGAAGCATATCACCTGCCTTGCCTCTTGCCCACCTTTGGGACACTACACGTGTCTGCAGGAAATAGGGAAAAAGTATCCCTTGTCCTCCTTTGAGGACAGAGACTGGAGTACTACCTAGCCTTTTTGCAGGGCATACAAATAGACAGAGACTGAGGCTTTGCCATCCTTCCCACAAACTGAGCAACTCCATCAGGGCCTAGTAAAATCTGACTCTGGGATTCCAGAGCTAAGAAGCCCGCAAACTCTTCCACATGTGACTACCCCTCCAGCTCCTTCATATGAATAAGGACTTGGAGGTTTCCATCCAAGATGTCAAACTAGAGTAGGCACAATGCTAAGCAAACCAGCTTTAAATGCTGACAAAAAGTCACTAAAAGCAGCTTGTTCAGGAACTACTCAGCACAAGTCAGGAAGCCATAACATTTGTGAGATAAAAGCAAAATAGAAAGGAAGTTAAAATATGTTTTTGAACATTACAACACAAGGAGAAAATATATGACAAGGGAGAATTGTTTTTAGAAGGAATGTTTTCCCAGGGACTAATAGTGAATGTGATATGAAAGCTGCTGCAATATCATAAAGAACAAAAACCTATCCAGCTTCTAGTCTCACTTCAATTCTTCATTCCAGATCAAGCTCTCTACCAGTCAGTTCTGGAGGAGTCTGAGAAGCTGGACAGAGGCTAGGAAGTAGGAACAATAGCACTGACTCAAGATCACAGTAGTTCATAGAGAAGGGCTATTAACATTTGCTATGAGCTGGCTAGCCCTTTGAGGTGAGCTGGGCTTAGCCATACCTATGACTTAGCAGCTGTCCCTCAGCCTCACTGATGAACTGACAACAGAAGAGCTAAATGGTGACCTCTCTTAGCTGTGATGGGGCTTAATTAGAAACTGACCCCAGCTGTGGTGGTGAAGGAGGGTAAATACTATTTAAATAGAACTCCAGTGGAGTGGGACAGAGAGCCATAGATCACTCATGCTAACCTGCTAGAAAGCATAGACCACCAACACCACCCTACAGCTGCATGCTAACCCGACAGAACTGAAATAAAATTGAAGTGTTACAGCCCATAGGAAACTAGACTATCATGTGGCACAGGCAGAGAATAGGAGAGACTAAGGTCCACCAGGGCCAGAGTCCCTTCCCCCTATTGCAGGGAAATGATTAAGTGAGATATATCCAGATAATTCAGGCAAATGAGCTGCATCCGCACACACTGGAGGAAGGTAGAAAAAAAACAGGTCACTGACAATCTGATGAGGGGGAAAATCCTTCCTGGTGTCACATATGGCAATCAGTTAGACCCTGAGCAGGTGAGCAAGAACCAGCCAACCAAGCACCTGAGAGAATGTTCAGTGCCACCTCAGAGCCCTGACGTACCCCGGCCAATGTCCTAGCTCTACCTGTGGCCATCCCTGATGCTTCAGTGGAAGGAGATTAAAAAAACCCTCCCAGAATACATGGTGAGAGAAATCTCTTTCTGACCCCTAGAGGCTGAAACCCTGAACAATGGGCTTCAGGAACATATGACATAAATTGGAAGTGAGCCCCTACCCCCTTCCATCACAAACAACCCTGTTACACAACTGCACTCAAAAAATTTTCCAGCTCTCTCTTCAAACTAATTAAGTTGTTTGTCCCCACAACTCCTACTGGGAGGCTGTTCCAGAACCTCACTCCTTTGATGGTTAGAAACCTTCCAGTTTCCAGCTTGAATTTGTTCATGCCCAGTTTATACCTATTTGTTCTTGTGCCAGCATTCTCCTTTAGCTTAAATAGCTCTTCACCCTCTCTAGTATTTACTCCCCTAGTTTATTTCTAGTGAGCAATCATATCCCATCTCAGTCTTCTTTTTGTTAGATTAAACAAACCAAACTCTTCCAGTCTCCTCTCATAAGATAAGTCCTCCATTCACCTGATCATCCATCTTCTCTGCTCCTGTTCCAGTTTACATTCATCTCTCTTGAACTTGGGTGACCAGAATGGTATCCAGTATTCCAAGTAAGATCTTACCAATGCCTTGTAAAAAGTTATTAATACTTCTCTATCTCTGCTGGAAATGCCTTGCCTGATACATCTAGGATCACATTTGCCTTTTTCACAGCCACATCACATTGATGGCTCATAGCTATCCTGTGACTCGCCAACACACCTAGGTCTCTCTCCTGCTATGTCACTTCCAACTGATGAGCCCCCCGCTTATAGCAGAAATTCTTAGTATTAGATCTTAAGTGTATGACCTTGCATTTTGTACTATTGAATTTCATCCCGTTTCTGTGACTCCAGTCTTCAAGGTCATCCAGAGCTTCCTGTTTAATGTTCTGATTCTTCTCTGTATTGACAATGCTTCCCAACTTAGTATCATCAGCAAGTTTCATGCTACTTTTTGTGCCCAGGTCTATTGAATAAGATTGGCCCAAGTCTGATCTTTGAGGAACTCCACTAGTAGATCTCCCTCCAGTCCAATAGTTTCCTTTCAGCACAACCTGTTGCCTTTTCTCCTTGACCTTACCACCTTACAATGCTTCCCCATCTTCTCTAATTTAACTAATAAATTCCCATGTGGCATTATGTAAAATGCTTTACTAAAGTCCAACTATGTTAGATCTATTGCATTTCCTTTATCTAAAAAATCAATTATTTTCTCAAAGAAGGAATTGGGTTAGTCTGGCACTATGTATCTTTGATATATTCATGTTGCATTGCATCCCCTTTACCATTTACCTCTATGAATTTAGTTATTCTTTCCTTCACAATTTGTTCTAAAACCTTACATACTACTGAGGTCAGACTAGCAGGTCTGTAATTGCCTGGATCACTTTTTTTCCTTTCTTAAATATAGGTATTATATTAGTGAGTCTTCCATCATATGTTACTACCCCTGAAGAGCTAGGGAGAGTTCTCTCTGTCTCTGGGAAGGGCCTGCAGGAAGGTCCAGTAGTTTGTGAGTGGCTGTGACCAGAAAGCAAAGTTACAGGATCAGAGTTAACTCCTGTTGTGGGACCCTAGAACGGAGAGGAACCTCGAGTTAGAGCTAGAGCTGTGAGGACCAGCGCATTAGAAGCCCATGAGGGGTGGAAGACTAGTTTAAGTAGCACTTAGACTCCCAGCATGGAGAAGCCTGGGGGGGTTAATACTCTAACAAGGGGGAAGAATTGAAGTCTAGCCCCGGAGGGGTGAAAAGGCCTTTTGTTTAGAGTCAAGCCCAGGAGAGGTGAAAGACCTTTGGTAAAGCTAATGTCCGGAAGAGCACTGAACTGTTGTGTGACATGGCCAGAGGGCTGAGACACAGATGATTAGTGTGGGAGTTCGGGGAAGAGACCGGCTGGAAGTGGTCACTGTGGCTGAGGAAGTGGCCACCAGAGGCTGTGCAGGAGGCACAGTCCCCTGCAATGCTGTGTTCAGGCAGGAGGAAGCACCCTAGTGGTGAGGACATGCATTAACAATGTTATAGGTACGTCAACAGGACAACAACAATATTGGACTAAATTCAGCGCTGGCATAGAAAGTGAGCAATTCCCATTGACTTCGGTGGTGTGGGGCAGGGCTGAATTTGGTCCACTCTTTCTTTTAATTGCGGTTGTGTCTACTATCCACATTCCCCTCCTAATCCTCCCTCTCTTACACACAAACAAATATTTTGCTTCTAGCTACTTGGGCAGAAAACCTGCAAAGTATGTATGTGCGATAGCTGTACTTCATTTTGTACCCCTGCTGATCCTTCTGCAGAATCCATGACTTAGGGTGAGTTTAGCAGAGATCCACTGCAGAGACAGAGTTCATATCACAGTTAATAAGTATTTATATTTCTCTCCACTGTTCTCCTAAGCTCCTTTCTCTATGCTGTGCCTGTAACAGAACTGCTATTGTAGATAAGAAAACACTTGGCACAAACACAGTTATAGGAGTAATAACTACACGTTCGACAAACCCCTAACCTGCATTTTTTTTCAAGCATATCTAGTTATCTTTCAGGTTCCTAACGTTCATGCTGCTCCTCACAAAAAGGGTTCAGTCAGCAAGCCACTGCTTCAAACTTTGCTGGTAATAACAATGCCAAGTATTTGAGTACATTTGTGAAAGTTGTTGGGTGTCACAGGATGGCTTGGATTGAGGGTGTAATATAGGTTGCTAAATATAAATTGGTACACAACATAAAATTAATGGAGAAATTTGGCAATGCCCTGCACTGTGTGTAATGAATTCCTGTGCAAACGGAGTTACACAAGGAGGAGGCAAACACAACCTGGTGGTCCACGAGAGAGCACAGACTGCATCACTGAAAAGCATGACAGAGCATGCAATGCATGTTCTCCCCTCTTGAGGTACACAATGCTCTCCCTGAGAAAGTTTTGATCCACATGCATCTAGATAATAGTACACAGTCTGGCCTCACCTGGCCAGAAACACTTCCTTGCTGGCTGCACAAGTTTGATCTGTGCTGACAGAAGAGGTCTGGAAGGGAAACTGACAGTTCTTTATACTGCCAAATGCCAAATTCCTTCCAAAAGTTTCAAAGTGCAGCACTGTATCACTTTTAGAAAAAGAAATATAATATAATCTGTGTTTAGCATCAGCAGGTTTTTTTTTAAAGGGCTAGTTTCAGTAAGTATTTGGAAATAAGAAGAAAGGCTAAGTAAAATATTTCCATGTTTTACAGGATGACAAACGTGCCTTATCATAGTTCTGTGCTTTTCTTCAGCCACAGGGATATTTTTTTTAGTCTCTTCATCCAGTGCCAAATAGCCAGACTTGGATTCACTGCAGCAATTCCAATTAGAAGATTAGGCTATAATATAGATATAAGTACGTAATGTGTATCTTAATTGTCAGTTTTGAATGCCTGTATTGTCAGAGGACTAGAGGAGCAGGATTCATACCACATATACTAGGGGATTTGTTTCCCTGATAGAAGCAGCTTTAATTTCTTCTAACCTTTTGTGTTCTGAGTGTAAAAATAGTGCTTGTATGTTTGCAGATGGTTAATGCTATTCAGCACCAGGGTACTCTCTCAAAAAATGCTAAGGAAATGTCCCTATTTGGCACTTCTGAAATCTTCATTTAACCAACACGGTGGTTACGTTTTGTTATATTTATGTTCTTGTGGGCTTATTACAGGGGTGGGCAAACTACGGCTAGGGGGATGCATCTGGCCCTTCAGACATTTAAATCTGGCCCTCGAGCTCCCGCCGGGGAGCAGGGTCTGGGGCTTGCCCCACTCCAGCGATCCAGTCGGGGAGCAGGGTCGGGGGCTTGCCCCGCTCTGCACGTACTGTGGCTCTGCGCAGCTCCTGGAAGCAGTGGCATGTCCTCCTCTAGCTCCTACACGTAGGGACAACTAAGGAGCTCTGCACGCTGCCCCCGCCCCAAGTGCCGCCTCCCACAGCTCCCATTGGCCAGGAACCACAGCCAATGGGAGCTGCAAGGGCAGTGCCTATGGACGGGGCAGCGTGCAGAGCTGCCTGGCTGTGCCTCCATATAGGAGCTGGAAGGGGTCATGCCGCTGCTTCTGGGAGCTGCTTGAGGTAAGCACCGCCCAGAGCCTGCACCCCGACCTCCTCCCACACCCCATCCCCTGCCCCAGCCCTGATCCCCCTCCTGCCCTCTGAACCCCTTGGTCCCAGCCCGGAGCACCCTCCTGCACCCCAAACCCTCATTCCCAGCCCTACCCCAGAGCCTGCACCCCCAGCTAGAGCCCTTCCCCTCCCCGCACCCAACCCTCTGCCCCAGCCTGGAGCCCCAGCCCCCACACTGAACTCATTTCTGGACCCACCACAGAGCCTGCACCCCCAGCCGGAGCCCTCACCCTCTCACCCCCTCCTGCACCCCAAACCCCAATTTCGTGAGCATTCATGGCCCGCCATACAATTTCCAGATCCAGATGTGGCCCTTGGGCCAAAAAGTTTGCCTACCCCTGGGTTATTTTATTTGATCTTGGGATAACTGGTGAGTTTGTTTATTTGTGTGTGTCCTTTTAAAATGTTATCAAGGACATCCAGGGTACAGCTACGCTGTAAAAAAAGAAGCACAAGCTTGCGTCAACTGACTCAAACTTGTGCTATAGGGTTAAAAGGCGCAGTGTAGACATTTGGGCTTAGAGCAGTGTAGACATTTGGGCTCGATCTGCAGCCTGGTCTCTGAAACAACAGTGAGGGGGGACAGTCTTGGAATCCAGGTTACAACTGAAGCCCAAATGTCTATGTTGCTATTTTTAGTTCTGTAGCGTGAGTCGGGGTGAGCGGAGCTGCATTTTTATTTTTATTTTTTTTGCGCTGTAGACGTACCCCAACACAGTTTAATTGTAGTGTACTAACAATTTAAATAAGCAAATATATATTGATCACCATTTTAAAATTTTTGCCAATGATCAGTTACATAAATCTGCTCAGTAGGTGTTAATAAGAGAAGCTGTTCCAAATGTTTATTTAGTTTTTTGGGGATTTTTTAAAAAGACATTTAAAAAAGGAAATAAATATTAACAAATTATCAGTCTTGATACCAACATTCACCTAAGTTAAAAACAAAACACGGCTCTGTATGGATGCTGGAGTCTGCCCAGGTGGAACCACTGGCAGTTTGATGGCCTCAGTATTCTAATTGTATTTTATTTGTTTACCTGAGCATCAGTTTTATTCAATGTTATCTACTACTCACAACACTGAATAAAACGTTGTCTTCTGTATATTTTTTCCACTGAGCATCCTATTACTGATGTACAGTGGGAAAGGGGCTTTTTGGACTAAAAATAATATAGGCTCCAATTCAGCAAAACATTTAAGCGCATGGGATAAAACTTTTCAAAAGCACCTAAGTGACTTAGGAACCTAAGTCTCATTTTTTTTTTAAAAGAGATAGTTAGCAGTTAGGTTCTCCATGCCCATATCCTCAGAAGTATTAAGATCCCTAATTCCCATTTAGGTAGACACCTGAATACATTTGAGGATGTGGGCCTAAAGGCCTATGTGGCCCATCAGTGAGTGTGTATTAGAGAAAATATGAGTTGTTATGAGATATGAGTCTCGAGCTACAGAGTCTTGGCTCTTTAACTCAAGCTGTAGCATCCAGTGCTTTTAGCTCTGAAGGTCCCTGATTCAATTTTTAGTGCGTTAGCCAAGATAGTAGCCATCATACCACCTCATTTTTGAAAGAGAGACTTCGGTGCATCTGAGAATTTTACCTATGATTAACTTTAAGTATGTCCCATTTACTTAAACTCCACTGATTTCAGTTTTGCTTCATCAGAGTCATAATGCCTGTGACCGATACCTTTGCTGACCAGAATGCTAGTACTAAGCTACAGTGTTTGAGAAAAAAGATTTTATCAGAAAAGGAAATGAGCAACACAATGCTCGCTAAACCACAATATAACAAAATTACCTTGTGATTTCTAAGCCGCTAAAGTTTTAATCACACTTCTGCGCACACCACGTGTAACATTTTTAACCACAGTTCAGGATCTAAGCTAGTTATTTTACTAGTGCCTTAATAGTGAAATGAATTAACAATTGCCCTGGTAAACACTTATACTGAACATAATTTTGAGTTATGGAGTAGGATAAGCGGCACTGAGATATGAAATAGGATCCTTTGGTCACATCTAGCACTATTGTTCAGCTGTAAAGTTTAAAACAGACATTTTCCCTGCAGAAATAATGGCCTAGTGTTTCTTTTGAGACAGTGTTTCTGTCAAGGAACCTGATCCTGCAGGCATTACTCACATGAGTAATTCTCATCCTATGATTAGTCCCATTGATTTTTTGGGAGTGTAACTACATAATGCACAGGTTCCCACAGCCTAAATGTATTCCATGGTCCACTTCTTTCCTGCTGACCTACTTTTTTGTCATTGTGCTCATCCTATCTGTTAGGTGTATCTGTTTGTTTTCTCTTGTCCTTTATTTAGATTGTTAGCTCCTTGGACAAGAATGGCTTTTCTTATGTACTTATGCCTAGCACATTGGGGCCCTGGTTTATGATTGGGGCCCCTAGTTGCTGCTGCACTATAAATAATACTAATAATGTTCAACCAACCTGAAAGTGCCTGTGAACATTTTGGGCCAGACTGTGAAATGTACAATTTCTTGTGACTAAAGATTATTCACAGGAATAACTGTTGCATTATCAGTGGAAATTAGCAATCTAATGAAAAAAGCAAATAGCCAGTATTGGACTCATTTAAAGTGCTGCAGTTGGATGTGAAAATATTGAATGGGATACTACCAGTTTTTCTGTGTGTCACTGTTCACACGTGGGACAAATTTATGGAGAGTGAAGAGCTAGGAGAAATGAATATGAATCTCTTTAACTCTTTTTAGGCTGTGCATTGATCCTGTTATTGCTTAGAACCATATTCTGATATCCTCACTCAGGGTAAGTTGCACTTTACACCGATGTAGTGCCATTGAAGTCAATGGAACTGTGTGAAGTAAGATACCCCTGAATTTGAGTAAGTGTACCAGAATATGACCCTGAGTGTCATGATTCTTGGCAAATTTCAGATTTTGGAACAGAAACTTTTATATATCCATTTCATCATGAATTAATCATAATCTATTATAATAGAATCCATCATGCTGAATTCAGCTGGCATTAGTGTAAATGTCAAATGTATTTCTGTAGGTGTTTCACTGCATTTTGCCAGCAATTAAACATCAGTCAATGGACACTTAAAATTAATGCTACCCTACATTTCCTCCTCCTTAATATCTTTGATGGCCATAAATAATGTGACTTGAATTATGAATTGAAATGGGCATCATGGTACTTTGTGTCAATGAAGGGCACGGTCACAGATATGAAATTAAGATTTCCGAACATGCTCTAGCTAGAGAATGAATATCATTGATTGCAAAGGCTGGAAAATGCTACCATTAACTTAAAAGCCACATACTCCCTTCTGTAACAAAGCAGAATGGGTGCTAAATGGCATGGAAAACTCCCCATCATGCAGAAGGAGGGAGCAGTGCCTCTGTTGCACGAATCAGAGACCACAGCAAAACCCTGCATAAGAAAGCTGCATTGTTGGGCTCTGTGGATCTGGAGTGAGCAAGCCAGAAATTGAGCTAGAGAAAACTGCTCACCAGGGAATTGTCACCCTTGAAATCTATGGGGATTATGGAGTGAGATAGTTGTAAGACCCTTTTCCTGCAAATACGTAAGTGCATGATTAACTTTAAGCATGGGAGTAGTCTTTAGAAATTAAGCTTGCAGGAGTTTACAGGATTAAGTCATAGATCAGTATTATTTTACCTGGGTTTCTCTGCCTTCTAGAAGAAACCCCACTCCAAAGGGGTCTCAGAAGCAACTGCAAGTGGACAGGGCATGGCACGGAAGCACAGCTATGTTGCCATGAAGGCAGCAATTGGGGCAGGAGCTTCATGTATGCCCTACTGTTCAGCAAGTGTCCCACTGTCCATAAGAACAGCCATACCAGGTCAAACCAAAGGTCCATCTAGCCCCATGTGCTGAGTTCTGATAGTGGCCAGTGCCAGCTGCTTCAGGGGGAATGAACAGAACCGGGCAATTTTGAGTGATCCATCCCCTGTTTTCCAGTCACAGCTTCTGGCATGGAGTTTGTGGCTGGACAGCCATAGGTTTTGGTAGCTTAATTCCCTTTCCTTTCCACAAAAAGTTAATGCATCCCCACTCTAATGGAATAATGTCACTGGGAGTTGGAATTCAAAGTTTCCTGTCACCAATGGGTTTTTCCTCCCCCTTCCTTTTTGCATCAGGAACAATTTGGTTCTAAATTGTTAAAAACAAGAACCGGCAAAGCCAAATCCTCCCATTAGGGGTAAGGGGGAAAAGACATGTGGGGGGAGAAATATCATTCAGCTATATATATAGTTTCCCAGATTTGAAAAACTTCTAAGCTACCTGGGCCTCATTTTGCTCCCATGAAAGCTTGTTTCCAACTTATTACTATTTTCTAATTAAGTTATTTTCTACTGAACCAGAGTCAACAGGAAAACTATAGTAGAACGACCAATAGATCTGAAAAACAGGAAACTAACTTTGCCAATGAATAGGTAAGTATTTTTTTATTTTTAAAGCACTGATAAATGTACTATTTATACTATTTAAATACTATAAAATGTATTATTGATGTACAGCTGCTTCAAACGCTGGCCAGCTAAAGGTCAGATGAATCCAGTGTGGTTTGAAGAGAGCTCACTAAACAGGAAACCACTCAGCTTCATTTTTTGTTCGGTAGCTGCTACAAGAGATAAGACAAAAAAGAGCAGAAGATATAGGACAGCTCTAAGTACAGGGGGGAGTTTGGAGCCCAAAGATTTAGAGCTGATATTTTGCTAACCCTGAGTGTTTCCTAGAGTAGCTGCTCAGATATTAGGGTGATTGGCTGTGTGTAAATTTATTCCTAATCCTGGCTACATCTATATTCAAAAACATAGTTATTTTCCTGTTTTTTAATAGTTGGTAGGTGTTCAAATACCACAATGATGGATCCATATAAGTACTGGGACAGGTAAATAGATCTGAGGTACAAAGGGTGAGGAGGGATGAGGGTGACAGACAGAGCCATCATTCCAACAATGAAGGGAGAGATCCGTGCATATGGATCCTCTGTGCTCACATCTTGGTGGTTCATTGGGGTGCATGCTAAGACACTGGATCAGTACAGATTCAGAAGGCAGGGTACCATCTACTGAATCACTAATACAGGACTTATACTATTTACCTACAAGGCTTAATTAATTTGTATTTGTAAAATGCTTTTAGATTCTTGCATAGGAAAGATGGGGTCCTATGTAACTACAACATATTTCTGGCAATAGAACCAAGACAGATAAAGAGGCCCCAAAATCATCAAATTTCCTACAGTTACCAAAAATGTTTTCTCACTTAAATGATTAGCAGTTCCCTCATTCTGTTATGCTAATCCTTCAATGAGGTTTTGATAAACTTGCTAATATTTTGGTGAATGCATTTGTTCTCTTTTACTTATTTAGATCTTGGCCAAACATGAAGGCAGCAAGTAAACTGGAGTTAAACCACAGAGGTAAAAGACTATGTTACTATTTATACCATGTTTCTTCTCAATAATATTTTTCGTTCTGTTTTCTTTTTACCATGCTTATTACCATTGGTGTCATCAATAGTTTGCGATATGCAAAGAATATAGAATCAGAACCCGGGTGTGTTGATCTATTGTAAGAAATATACACAACTCAGATGTCAACTAATGAATGAGGCCAAAAGCTACCAGCACACAAGAAGACGACTGATTTTGTGGCCTCATGCATTAAAAAGTTCTACATCACAATAAGTTATCCTGCTGCATATAAAATGGAGATTTAAAACAACAAACATTGAATTGTTAATGAAATGGTTCATTGCTTCTAAAAACCATGGGAGGAAAGAATGTATAAAGCTTTTTTTAAAAAGTGCCTTTTTATCTATATCTATCTTGCCCCATTTAGGCTCCCATCCTGCAATGAGATCTGCTAGCACAGACCTCTGTTCCTGTGCCGAGTTTCATGGGCACAGATGTCTGTACCATCAGATCTGATTTAAATGATCAAAACAGTTGATCGCTTCCAAAACAATTGGGGGTTTAACCTTTTGCAAAACAAAAAATCAATTTTAATTTAGAAAAAAAAGTAAACATCTCCTATTTATAAGGTCCTAATCCTAATTATAAGATGCTCTCTAGACCTCATTAGTAAAGCAGTTAAGCACATGTTTAACATTAAGCATGTATTCAAGTCACATTGACTTTGTGTGTAAAATTTTGGCTCCACTATAATCAGTGGGGGGAAATTCCCACTGACATCCATGGGCCCAGGATTTCACCCCATAACTTTAATGGAACATGCTTAATGTAAAGAATGTTTGTCTGTGCTTTGCTGAATCAAGGGCTCTATTAAACACGTGTGCTGGATGTAAAGCCAGTACCCTACATTTATTGTACAAAATGTGCATCTTACCACGTGTTACACATTCACACATAAAGGACTGTTTGCTAAAATGGGTACATCCACCACCCCCTTACTTTTTACTTTAAATTAGCATCACAGGGCTTTTTTAAATAGAAGATGTTATGGGGTGTATAAATCCAGCACTTGGTCTGAAGGGGTTAAAGAGCAACTCGGGGCCCAGCTGACCTTGCCCAGCTGCAGCTGCAGAGCGTGTTCCAGATGGAGGTAGAGCTTAAAAGGAATCCAGACAGCTCTGGGAAAGAGGAGCCTACTGTTGGCCTCAGACAGGCTAAAGGTATAGTTAGTGTATTTTTTTCATTACCTTTTGCTACAGACTGCAAAGCTTGGATTATAGAGAAAGGGGTAGGAAGTGGCCCAGGGAGGGTAGCCTTAAGGTGCTCTTGGGTGCCAGACCTTGGTAACTGTCACAGGACCCAGGTTCCCCTATTAAGAAGAAAGTGATCCCCGGGTTCCCCGTATTAAGAAGGAAGTGACCTCCTAACCACTAGGTGATGTTTCCAAAAAGCACCAATAGGAAATAGGTTTTGTGGTGAAAATAACCAACTCAGATAAAATAAAACCAACCTGTCCGGTGGTTTCGGTGACATGTGTTTTCTTTTGATTCACTTCCAAGTGGACAAGTGGCCACATCACAGCAAAACCTCACTACAGCTGGCACTTACTGGCATCTTATAGAATCATAGAATATCAGAGTTGGAAGGGACCTCAAGAGGTCATCTAGTCCAACCCCCTGCTCAAAGCAGGACCAATTCCCGGCTAAATCATCCCAGCCAGGGCTTTGTCAAGCTGGGCCTTAAAAACCTCCAAGGAAGGAGACTCCACCACCTCCCTAGGTAATGCATTCCAGTGTTTCACCAACCTCCTAGTGAAATAGTTTTTCCTGATATCCAACCTGGACCTCCCCCACTGCAACTTGAAACCATTGCTCCTTGTTCTGTCATCTGCCACCACTGAGAACAGCCGAGCTCCATCCTCTTTGGAACCCCCCCTTCAGGTAGTTGAAGGCTGCTATCAAATCCCCCCTCATTCTTCTCTTCTGGAGACTAAACAATCCCAGTTCCCTCAGCCTCTCCTCATAAGTCATGTGCTCCAGACCCCTAATAATTTTTGTTGCCCTCCGCTGGACTCTTTCCAATTTTTCCACATCCTTCTTGTAGTGTGGGGACCAAAACTGGACACAGTATTCCAGATGAGGCCTCACCAATATCGAATAAAGGGGAACGATCACGTTCCTCGATATTCCTGCCCCCTCCCCCTAGTCTCGGAAGAGAGGCCAGCCTATTCTCCTGCTCATCCCTTGAATTGAACCCACATAATTTTTGAGGATCCTGCAGGTCCTCACTAAGGCCTAAAACAGAGATGCCTAAATACATGAGATGGGCATTTTTCATGATATTTCCAGGCAAACTAGAAACTGCCTTTGAGAGCCTTACCCTTGAAAAATTTCCAACCCAATTTTGTACATCTGAAGGTTGGGCTGTTTTTAAAACACAACTTCCTGTCTGATGTCACTATTAGAAACATAATGAAATCACTGACCTTTCAAATACCTTCTTGTACTGAAGTCCATGGGTGCAGATTCAGACCCTGTGAACTCCTATTTTAATTAGTGTGACTACAGAATCAAAGTTGTCCCTGCTTTCTCATTTAAAGTAAAAAGGCAATTTTGATACTCGGTACTAATGTGCAATATAGTAACGCGTGGCACTTTGGTCTGCATCAATGTTTCTCATCCAGTGGGTCAGAACCTCCGTGGGAGATCACCACGTGTTGAAAATTTTATTCTAATCTAAAGCAAAGAAAATCTCGTGCCCCAAAATTCCTGCAGCCCCCTACACTTCAGCTGTTTTCTGTCAACCTTTTGAAATACACACACATAATTATATGAGCTTATTGTTATCATTGGTACACATTTACTTGTATAGTAAATGTAAGGGAGCTGTGAAAATGTTTTGACTTTGAATAAGGGGTCACCAACCTGAAAATGCTGAGAAACGCTGAGTCTACACCAACTATAAGTCTTCAGTTTCCAATGAAAATAACAGTGATAAGAAGAGGTCAATTTGATTATAGACTCTTTGGCACAAAGACTGTCTCCTACATGTGCTTGTACAACAGCACAATGGGGCCCTGATCAGACTGAGACCTGAGGGTATGAGCACATTACAAATAATAAAGAAATGAATACCATCCTGAAAAGTGTTGAGAGCCCTCAATTAGCATGCACCTTTCAAATGGTGCTCAGTGTTTTGCAAGATCAGGCCCCAATACACATTGTGTCGGTTATGTTACATTACTGTATATAAGGTTTGTCACTACTATAGAAAAGGTATTGACCTGAAAGTCCATCATATCGATAAACTAGGCAAATACAAATTAGATGGGGCTACTATAAGGTGGGTGCATAACTGGCTGGATAACCGTACTCAGAGAGTTGTTATTAATGGTTCCCAATCCTGCTGGAAAGGCGTAACGAGTGGGGTACCGCAGGGGTCTGTTTTGGGACCGGCTCTGTTCAATATCTTCATCAACGACTTAGATATTGGCATAGAAAGTACGCTTATTAAGTTTGCGGATGATACCAAACTGGGAGGGATTGCAACTACTCTGGAGGACAGGGTCATAATTCAAAATGATCTGGACAAATTGGAGAAATGGTCTGAGTTAAACAGGATGAAGTTTACCAAAGACAAATGCAAAGTGCTCCACTTAGGAAGGAAAAATCAATTTCACACATACAGAATGGGAAAAGACAGTCTAGGAAGGAGTACGGCAGAAAGGGATCTAGGGGTTATAGTGGACCACAAGCTAAATATGAGTCAACAGTGTGATGCTGTAGCAAAAAAAGCAAACATGATTCTGGGATGCATTAACAGGTGTGTTGTGAGCAAGACACGAGAAGTCATTCTTCCGCTCTACTCTGCTCTGGTTAGGCCTCAGCTGGAGTATTGTGTCCAGTTCTGGGCGCCGCATTTTAAAAAAGATGTGGAGAAATTGGAAACGGTCCAAAGAAGAGCAACAAGAATGATTAAAGGTCTTGAGAACATGACCTATGAAGGAAGACTGAAAGAACTGGGTTTGTTTAGTTTGGAAAAGAGAAGACTGAGAGGGGACATGATAGCAGTTTTCAGGTATCTAAAAGGGTGTCATAAGGAGGAGGGAGAGAACTTGTTCACCTTAGCCTCTAAGGATAGAACCAGAAACAATGGGTTTAAACTGCAGCAAGGGAGGTCTAGGTTGGACATTAGGAAAAAGTTCCTAACTGTCAGGGTGGTTAAACACTGGAACAAATTGCCTAGGGAGGTTGTGGAATCTCCGTCTCTGGAGATATTTAAGAGTAGGTTAGATAAATGTCTATTAGGGATGGTCTAGGCAGTATTTGGTCCTGCCATGCGGGCAGGGGACTGGACTCGATGACCTCTCGAGGTCCCTTCCAGTCCTATAATCTATGAATCTATGACATAAGAGGAAGATTCTGCCTCCCGTACTGGCTGGTTTGCATTACTCAGTCAGCAGAAAGGAGCTGGACAAATAACTTAACCAGAAACTGAGGGTTCTCCTTGCGTAAAGGGAATCCCTAGATAGAACAGTGCCAGCACTGTGGCTCTGTGACCATCCTCAACACCCTTTGTCAGAAGAGGTGTTCCCAGAAGAAAGGAGGTATGGCTGGGATGCCTCTGAGCTCCAGTGATCTCTGACTCAGACTCATGGACATTAAAGGCCAGATGGGACCATCATGATCATCTAGTTGGACCTCCTCCACATTAGAGGCCACAGAACCTCACCCACTTTACTATAATGGCTTGGAGCTCTGGGCATACAGGTGTAAATTTAAGTTACTGATGTCTTTGTGCTGCTCTAATTTATGCTGGGAACGACGCCACCTCTGCATGGTCCTGTTCCAAATTCCACTTGATTACACTAGAGAATGTGGCCAATAATATTGGATCTATGTGACTCATTTTCCTGTCATGTTGAGGATGTTTAATTTGGAACTCAAGGACTATAGAGTCATTTTTATAACTTGAAACAGAAAACCAAAGAATGAAACTTTAAAGCACTGGTTTGTTTTCATCATTATTTTTTGTAGGGCCTGATTCTCCTCTCACTTACACTGGTGTAAATCAGGAGTAACTTCAGTGAAGTCAATGGAGCTATAGTAGTAAATTGGTGTAAGTGAGCGAAGAGTCAGGCCCATAGTTTGCAGGAGTCTGTTTCTCCTCCCCCATGGATGACTATATGAACAGAGATAACAGTAGTACAGGTACAGTACAAATGAACATTTAATGCCATCTGCTGGGCCATGCAAAATTGTGCAATATTTTGTTGCTGGGATCATGTATTGCATTTAACTTACAGAAGAACAATGATGCATAAAAGAGTGTGTTTCTTTTGTTTTGTTTTTTTGGTTAGGGTCAGTTAGAATGACCAAAGGATCTACACAACACAATATATATCAAATGGGAGCATGCATAGGTAAACAAGCTATATGCAAAAATCAAAACTATATTGACTTCTTTGATTATATTGCCCCTTTCCAGGTGGGTGGGCTGGCTGCTGAAAATTTGAAACTCTGGTCACATAGGAGAGGAAGGCTACTCCCAATCGTTAAGCCTAGGACTCAGGAGTCCTAGAGGCAATTCTCTGCTTTTCCCCAGACTTCCTGTGTGACCTTGGGCAAGTCAGTCTCTCTGTGACCCAGTCTCCCAGGTAATGGGAATTATGCTTCTTCCTTACCTCACAAGAGTGTAATACACTAAAGACTGTGAGGATAGCTGGTTGGGAATTTTTCAATTATTTTTTTTTCCCACCAAACAATACTGATTTGTTGAAACTGAAACGGTTGTGAAATGGAGTCCTTTTTAATGAAATTCCCAGCTTGAAAAAAAAAATGATGAGATAAGTTCTAAAAGTATCAAAACATTTTATCTTGACATTTTCAAAAAGAAAAATTCAATTTTTCTGATTTGAAATTATGTTTACTTTAGAATTTAAGCCAGAGTATAAAGAGGTTAAAAAAGAAAAAAAAAAAGTTGAAATCAAAATGAAACACTTCAAAATTATAAAAATGAAACATTTTGATTGCCCAGAACCAAACAAATTGGGGTTTTTTTTCAGTTCACAAATAGTTGAGATTTTAACTTTTTGTCCTGATTTGAGACAGGAAGAAATTTTGAGCTCCCAAAAATATCCATGGGACAGGAAAACTGTTTTCTTCTAAGCTCTAACTGTGAGGTGCTCAGATGCTGTGGTGATGGGGACCATAAAACTATTTACAATATTTTTATTTATTTATTATTTAGGCACCTAGCTTTAGGCACCCATTTGAGAAAAACTTGGCTTTGATAGCCTGTGTGCAGATGAAATAAGGGTGGGTCTGAGGTTCCATAAGACTCTTTCCTTACTAATGTATCTACTCAGGGGCAGGGGCAGCCAGCATTTTTCACTATGTGAGCTATGTGAATATTTTCAGTATATTATACAGTTAACTAAGTTCTGTTCCCTTTAATAAAATGCTAAATAATGTATCACTCTTCTATATAGAATATATAATACTTGCTGTAATCTTTCTGACCACTTTATTTAGAAGGCAAGAGCAGAAATATTCCTGGAAAAACATCTAATTTTGTAAGTATTTTTTGCCATTCCTTTCGAAAATTTTGCTTTACTTTCACTTGGACTTGAAATTTAAGATTGTCGCCTGCTGTAGTGCTGTTGTGGGAAGACCATCCTTTCTGTCTGAGCATATGGAATATAGAGTGGGATTTTGAAAAGTGCTTAGTGTTGGCATAACTCTGCTCCTAGTGGAATCAATGAGAGCTTTAAATTGACTTCAGTGGGAGCAGGATTAGGCCAATGCTTGTTTTTGAAAATACCAGGAATAGGGTTCATTTTCTGCATATAGCTATGTTCTGTTTGAACTACAGTATCATTGTATTTAGAATAATCATTCAGTATCAAATCTACAAAAGTATAAGATGCATCTGTTCTCTAGTGTGTAATTTTGTATTAAAATAAACATGGAAAATGGCTATTTCCAGATAGGCTTGGAACTTCTGAAGCTGACAGGAGCAGACTACTCAGCAGCCAATTGCTTATCTATGGCCTGATTCTGTGTCACTTGTGTACCTCAAAAATCACTCTAAAGTCAATAGAAGTTGGTGTAAACAAGAATGGCAAGACCATGTGCTATAAATTGGACAATTAGTACCTAAGTAGTGCCAACAGAAGAGCTGGACAAATAAAAACATTGCAGTGAACTTTCATTCAAATTTGAAAGCTGATTGCAATTCTACCATTCAGTAGAATTCATGACCCAGCCTTGTTTGCTTGGACACAGAAGATTTGCTAGTGCAAGCACTCAGGACTCAAATACTTAAATAGTTATTAACCAAAAGTGACTTTTGAATATTATATTTTTATTTTAAAATTTGCAATTTGTGATGAGCTGGTTAATTACATAAATCACTGATGTTCAGATTCACAGAGTCCAAGGCCAGAAATGTTCTGCCATTAAGCAATACCCTTGGCGATAATATTAGTTCTAGTCCCTAGCTTGATGATTTATGTAACTGAACAGCATAGCACAAATGACACATTGAAAATATTACAGTGAAATGTAAAATTTTTAAAATGAGCTTTGCTGGTTAAGTTACACTCTGTGTGACATTTTCAAAAGTCTAAGTGATTTAGGAACCAGATTACCATTTCCAAAGTGACTTAGGCACTTAGGGGAGATTTTCAAAGGCACAAATGATTCTCAGCAAAAGTTGATGGAAATTAGACTCCTAACTGCTATTTGAAAATCTCCCTCTTAGGAGCCTGAGTCCCACTAACTTTCAAATTAAAGTCACTTTCATGTTTGTATGCAGCCTTAGTTACATTCTAAACTGCAAACAGAAACTTTGCTGTACCAGTGTACCATGTGCAACCTTTCATCTTCATCCCTTCAACAGCTGAACAAAACTCCCAGTTCACAGTCTGCAGGCATGAAATGGCCTGAGTCAGCCCAACTCCATCAAAGTCAGTTGGTCACTGAAGTCAGTAAAGCCATCTGAGTCAATGGAGTTGCATTCACTTTGGCCAAGCCTGAAGTGAGCCCTGCAGCTACGGGTTCATTGTGTTACCTGAATTTCTTTCTTTTACCTAGGATAAACATTTTGCAAAAGAGGGTGAGGATGAATCAGAACATTCACACGATGTACCTGATGAAGAACGGTATCCCTATCATACTGTAAAAACTTCCAGCTTGGAGGCAATGCATGCTCTGAAAATTTTGCCTGCCAAACCTATAAAAGAATCTGAGTATGCAGGTAAGTTACTTCTGTGCTAAAACAGAACGGAGTCCTTGGACTAAGTGGGGAAAGCAAGGACCAGATTGTGCTCAGTCTGGTTATTTTTAAAAATGTTTAGACCAAGTGCTCCACTGGGTGAAAGACATAGAAAGAAAAATATGTGATTGCCAGGATAATCAATTTGGATATGACTGAAACATTATTTTAAGGGCACCTACCGCATCCTTCAGGAATGGGCATTTTGTTTTTAAATAAATTTCCCAAGGATTGTCTGTAGGAAAATTCAGTATTTTAATCAAGTCAGTGATTTATTTTACAGAAGACCCTATTCAAGTCTCATTTTATTTTAGCGCTTACATATAATACATTATTTGACACAAGCCACTGTTAAATTTTGGGGTACAGAAAGGTGGTCCCTATAGGTTATACTAGTTAGCCCTAATAACTACTTTCTAGAGATTTTAAACCCCGGCAAAAAACAGAGAGCCATAGGCAGAAATATCTGAATAAATATGTACATACAATGCACCCAACAAATTGCAAATTAATTAATTAAATTTAATTTTCAAATTTTTTTAAATAAATTCCACAGCAGCAACTGGGAGAGGTTTGTATAAATTAAGGGCCTGATTCAATTCCCACTGAAGCCAAAGCTTTTCCATTGTTTTCAATAGGATTTAGATTGGGCCCTAATCAAATTACTGAGCTCATTTTTCCTTAGATTCCTCAGCGTGTATGAACACAGTATGGGTTCAAGTCAGGGAGAGGCTATGCTGAGTTCTAAAAACTTATTTCCAGGCTTTATTTGGAAACTGAAGTAGCAGCACTCAAATGCTTGATTAAATCTATTTTTTCCCCCCCTGCTTGCCAATGGGAACATTTCTGTTAGGAACTCTATGGTAAGCATCCTCTGGTGCTTATCTAAGAACACCCTAGAGTACAGTTACTGCCTGGGGAAAACAATGCAAATTCTGACTGATGGATCCAAAGAAAAGCATATTAAACAAATAGACAGCTATTTTTAGTTTATTTATGACCTGTAGCTGTCACATACCAGAAAAGAATCTGAAAATGCATTTCAGAAAGACAAACTTTTGTGTTCATGTCCCATTCTGCAATCTTTTATAGGAAATAAAAATATGCACTTAAAGTTAATGACCCAGAAAATGTACTGACTCAGAAAAGCATGCTTATGTACATGGATGTGTATCAACATGTAGGCACATTTTAGACAAGCATAAATGTGTGTATTAGAAACAAATGTAGATATTGGGAAGAATTCCTGTTATACCTTCTGAATGAATAACTGTCTGGTGGGGAGAGTGTTTCTAACCATCTTTTATTATTATTATTGTTCTATTGCAGAGGTTTTTAAGAAAATAGGCCAACCTTGCCCTCTCCTGAGGTAGAATCTGGAGGGCAGTGGCAGCTCCAGGCACCAGCATTCCAAGTGCGGGCCTGGGGCGGCAAGCTGCGGGGGGCACCCTGCCGATCCCTGCGAGGGCGGCAGTCAGGCAGCCTTCGGTGGCATGCCTGCGGGAGGTCTGCCGGTCCCATGGATTCGGCGGCAATTCGGCAGTGGGTATGCCGAATCCATGAGACCGGGAACCTCCCGCAGGCATGCCGCCAAAGGCAGCCTGCCTGCCGTGCTTGGGTTGGCAAAAAAGCTAGAACCGCCCCTGCTGGAGGGGTAACAGAGTGGGACTTGACAAAGACATCCTGGTAGAATTCCTCCCAAATGGCAGAGATGGAGCTTGCCCTCTTTTCCTGAAAGAGTTGGCCTATAAACTCCATAGATCTCTCAGGATTTGCAGGGGGCCTGGGCTATCTTGGAGGCTTTTTTCAACCAATACCAGCTCTGTGCTAGAGAGGCACCATGATCACTCCCTGGCAGTGGAGTTGGGCTTGCAGGGACTCTGCTGGCCACTGTTATGTAGCCCAGGGAACCTCCACTTTCAGGAGGACTTCCCCAATGTGGAGGTTGCGTAACAGGAACGATATAGTCTGGTGATTTATCACCTTTCCCAGGTAATTTTTGGGGAGCCACAGGGGAATTATGTGCATCCCCCACAACCCTGATCACACCCAACTTGGACTGTCCATTCCCTGCTTAGTACTGCCCCTCTCACCCTGCATAGATCCCCAGTGAAGATTCCTCTGTAGAGTCCTAGAAAGTGGGGTGTAGAGCTGCAGAGGTAGCTGACACCCTTCTTCAATATAGGATGGGTCAGATCCATGCCTGGAGGGGCCACCTCCATGTGCCGAAATCACGTGAGTATGATTGGGACTAATTGCATGAGTAAGATGAGCAGGGAAAACTGACGGGTTTGCACATCCTTTGTTGTTTCTGAGCCAGCCACTAACGTCTCCATTGTTAGATCCTCTCATGTCCTTTGCTGATGTTTCAAATGACTGTTCCACTGAATTCAGTGAAATGCCTTAGACATAGCTTAGACATTTGGCAGCTTTAAAGGTACTGCCAAATATACTTGGGGCACTCAGCCACCATGAAGTGGTTAACAAATATTATTCCACAGCTGTGCATGGTACACTACCAGTGATGTTTTGGAATGATAAGGTAGTAGTGCTATATAAATGAATATGTGACTTGACTAAGATTGACCTGAACATATCCCACTTATCAAAAGCACACTAACATTAAATTACTTATGTAATGTTCATAGCATCATAGAAGATTAGAGTTGGAAGAGATCTCAAGCGATCATCTACTCCAACTCCCTGCTCAAAGCAGGACCAACCCCAACTAAATCATCCCAGCCAGGGCTTTGTCAAGCTGGGCCTTAAAAACCTCTAAGTCTGGAGATTCCACCACCTCCCTAGGTAACCCATTCCAGTGCTTCACCACCCTCCCAGTGAAATAGTTTTTCCTAATATCCAACCTAGACCTCCCCCACTGCAACTTGAGACCGTTGCACCTTGTTCTGTCATCTGCCACCACTGAGAGCAGCCTCGCTCCATCCTCTTTGGAACTCCCCTTCAGGTAGTTGAAGGCTGCAATCAAATCCCCCCCTAATGTTGATTTTTAAAAAGGGCTCCAGAGGCAATCCTGGCAAGCCAGTGAATCTAACTTCGGTACCAGCAAAATTGGTAGAAACTATAATAAAGAATAGAATTGTCACACACATAGATATATGTGATTTGTTAGGTAAGAACCAACCTGGCTTTTGTAAAGGGAAATCATGCTTCACCATTCTATTAACAATAACACAAAATGTGGAAATGGCAGAAGTGCTCATTGACTTTTTTGTTTCAATTTTCACCAAAAAGTTTAGTAGCAATTGGACATCTAACTTAATGAATGCCAGTGAAAATGAGGTAGGATTAGAGGCTAAAATAGGGAAAGAACAAGTTAAAAATTACATAAACAACTTACATGTTTTCAAGTCAGCAGTGCCTGATGAAATACATCCAAGAATACTCAAAGAGCTGAGTAAGGAGATATCTGAATCATTAGCGATTATCTTCTAAAAGTCATGGAAGACAGGTAAGATTCCAGAAAACTGGGAAAGAGCAAATATAGTGCCAATCTATAAAAAATGGGAATAAGAACAACCCAGGGAATTACAGACCAGTCAGCTTAACTTCTGTACCTGGAAAGATAATGGAGCAAATAATTAAGCAATCAATTTGCAAACATCTAGACGATAATAAGGTGATAAGTAACAGTCAGCATGGATTTTTCAAGAACAAAATATGTTAAACCAACCTGATAGCTTTCTTTGACAGGGTAACAAGTCTTGTGAATAGGGGGAAGATGTAGATGTGGTATATCTTGACTAGCTGGAGCTACTGTAAGGTGGGTGCATAACTGGTTGGAAAACCGTTCCTAGAGAGTAGTTATCACTGATTCACAGTCATGCTGGAAGGACATAGTGAGTGGGTCCTATTCTATTCAACGTCTTCATCAATGCTACAGATAATGGCATAGAGTACACTTATAAAGTTTGCGGATGATACCAAGTTGGGAGGGGCTGCAAGTGGTTTGGAGGATAGGATTAAAATTCAAAATGATCTGGATAAACTGGAGAAATGATCAGACATAAATGGGATGAAATTCAATAAGGACAAATGCAAAGTGCTCCACTTAGGAAGGAACAATCAGTTGCACACATACAAAATGGGAAACTACTGCCTAGGAAGAAGTACTGTGAAAAGGGATCTGGGGGTCATAATGGATAACAAGTTAAATATGAGTTAACAGTCTAACACTGTTACCAAAAAAGTGAATATCATTCTGGGGTGTATTAGCAGGAGTGTTGTAAGCAAGACACAAGAAGTAATTCTTCCGCTCTACTCCACGTTGATTACGCCTCAACTGGAGTACTGTGTCCAGTCCACATTTCAGGAAGATGTAGACAAATTGGAGAAAGTCCAGAGAAGAGCAACAAAAATGATTAAAGGTCTAGAAAACATAACCTATGAAGGAAGACTGAAAAAATTGGGTTTGTTTAGTCTGGAGAAGAAAAGACCAAGAGGGGACATGATAAAAGTTTTCACGTACATAAAAGGTTGTTACAAGGAGGAGGAAGAAAAATTGTTCTCCTTAACCTCGGAGGATAGGAAAGAAGCAGTGAGATTAAATTGCAGCAAGAGCAGTTTAGGTTGGACATTAGAATAAACCTCCTAACTGTCAGGGTGGTTAAGCACTGGAATAAAATGCCTAGGAGGGTTGTGAAATCTCCATCATTGAAGATTTTTAAGAGCAAGTTAGACAAACATCTGTCAGGGATGGTCTAGATAATACTTAATCCTGCCTTGAGTGCAGGGTCTGGACTAGAAGACCTCTTAAGGTCCCTTCCAGTCCTATGATTCTATAATTCTATTATTAGGATTATTTGAGGGAGTCAACTAGTGAATGGATAAGGGTGATCCAGTCAATAGCGGCCTAGAGTAGACGTGATAAATTGACCCCCGCTGGATTGATCGCTGCCCGCCAATCCGGCAGGTAAAGTAGACATACCTTTAGTCACATGCTTCCACTGTCCACTTTCCTTACCCAGCAGTCTCCCCTCAGAGTTCTTTGGTCCTGCTTCCATCTGCAAGTCTGAGCTTTTCCCTTCAGCCTCCTCATGTCTTTGCTGCATCATGTGCTCGAACCCCCTTCTAAACTCAACCAGAGTTTCCACCTGTATCTCCAATCCTTGGATCTTTTCTTCCTTTAGCTCTATCAGGTGGCACTTCATGCAGCTGAAACTCTTTTCAGGACCCCATCCAGGATCAGGTACATACTGCAGCTTCCATATCCAGTCATCTTCATTCTGTCTTCCACTGCTTGGGTCACTACCACTGCTGCCTCCGTATCTGTCATAGCCTTTCCACCTAAATCCTGTTAATCCAGGAAACACAAACCAAACCAAAACACCACCACCCACAGCAAAACAAACCCCCAACGAGCACCACAACACTGCCAGAACACCACACACTCCCTTCACTAGCCTGTCTGTTCCTCTGCCTGGTTCTCCTAGTCTTCCCCCAGAACTCCCCTTACAAACTCCCACTTAAACTCCCCTGTTTACAGCTTTGTTTGCTGACACCTAATCAAAGAAGCTCCGCCCACCAATCAGGGCTCAGCTTCTCTCCCAGCACACTGCTCCTACCAGCCTCTACAAATGCCTTCTCCTCCAACAGAACTCCCACTCGAACTCTCCTGTTTACAGCTCTGTTTGCTGGCTACTGTGCCACTGTAGCTGTCTGTGATATGGAAAAGGGATAAAAAAATAATACAATGTCATAATGCCACACCTTGAACACTATGTCCATTTCTGGTAACCCCATCTCAAAAAGTATATAGCAATACTGGAAAACGTTAAGAGAAGGGCAACAAAGATGATCAAGGGTATGGAATGGCTTCCATGCAAGGAAAGACTAAAAAGATTAGGGCTTTTCAGCTCAGAAAAGAGATGCCTCAGAGGGAATATGATAGAGGTCTGTAAAATCATGAATAGTGTGGAAAAGATGAATAGAGAAATGTTATTACCCTTTCACACAATACAAAAACCAGAGGTCACCTGATGTAATTAATAGGCAGTTGATTTAATACAAATGAGAAAGTACTTTTTCACACAATGCACAACTAACATATGGAACTCATTGCCATGGGATGTTGTGATGGCCAAAAGTTCATAAAGGAACTTGATAAATTCATGGAGAATAGGTCTAGCAATGGCTATTAGCCAAGGTGGTCAGGGCCACATCCCCAACCTCAGGGCAACCTTAAACCTCTGACTACCAGAAGCCAGTTGTGGAAGACAGGTGGATCACTCTATAAATGTCCTGTTTTGTACACTCTCCCTGAAGCTCTGGTATGGGCCACTGTCAGACACAGGATGTTGGACAAGTCGGACCATGGTTTGTTCCAGGATGGCAGCTCTTATATACTCTATTTTTTCCCTTTGTCACAGATCAACGGTATTTAGGAGATTCAGCTACTACTCCCATTTCTAGAAACACTAAATCCTCTATCATCACCCAGCCAAAGTCCTCTGACTCCCCTCGAGACTTAGGTGTAAGTAAAGATCATACACAAATATAATTCCTTCTTTTTCTGTATCACTTAATGCTGTGCAAAGCCATGGGAGTTGCATGGCTAAATCCTTGGACACCTTTTTGAATCAGTACGATTCAGTGTTAAGACCCATATTTTAGTCTGGGCTTTTCATTCACTTTGCCACATGTAATATTGCTCTCATTGTTTCTGTAACTTGTTGTGCTGAATGGAGATGTGTCAGCCATATTAATGTCATGTCTAGAAGAGATTTCTAGGAGATAATAACAATTATGGAATAGATTAAAGCCTAGATTAGTGGCTTTTAATTGTTAACTATTTTATGGTATGAAGATGCCAAGTGTGTATAATGGTGGAGGAAATATATGTGGAGAAATCCACTAACTGGCTAATCATCCTGCTGTGTCAGGAACAGCAGAATTTTATCAGCTATACTTCCATGATTACTGACCAATATCACAGCTAAACATTTTATATTATTTACAGCAATGCAGATATGTTTCAGAGGAGAGCAGAGTCCCAGATGTTAAAGGTACAATAAAAAAAGCTTGTTTTGCAACTAAATTATGAAATGCCATTTTCTTATTGGCTGTATATATGGGGAAGAACTATATAAGTCAGGGAAAAAAGAATAAAAGGCCTATATGTTTCAAAATATCAGTCACTTTAAAAATTCATCATATTACAATTGAGAATCCAGCTTCATATCAGTAACAACACTGAAGTAATCACTTTCAAGAGGGGACATGTTGTGGCATTTAGCTCTCCATTCCTCAGGGACAGGCCACCCCTGTGTAAAAATCAGATTTTTCTCTCTCTCTCTCTCCCCCCCCCCAGTTATAAAGAAGAAATAGGAGAGGGGAAATATAATATATAGAGAGAAGTGGCAAGTCTGCTACATTTAGCTTTTGAGCAATTAAAGAGTGCACTGGAGTCATACCCGATGTCAGATGGAGCAAATAGGAACAGAATCGGGTTCTTTGCCTAGCCAACTGCATCCATTCCACTACATACTCTGATAATTTTCTTTTAATTATAATGTCACCAGGAGTGGCTGCTATTAAAAACTCAGCCTTTTTCAGTATTTACCACACACCGGTGTCTGAGGATATTGGAGTGTTCCCCCAGTTTAGAATGTAATAGCTGTGCTAACGGTGTGGCAACCCTGGGCAAATGTTGATTTCTTCAATGGCTTCCAGTTTAACACTAATTCTATCTGCATTTTATTTCAAAATCCCATAATTTAGAGATACTTGTAAATGCATCCTCCAATGATTTATTTCCTATAGGGTAATTGTATATTATAATTAAGGTTACATTTTAGTCACGGGTATTTTTAGTAAAAGTCATGAACAGGTCACGGGCAGACATGACTATATATCCCTGACTAAAATTTGGGCTGGGGGTGCTCAGGGGGCAATCCAGGGGTGCTGGGGGGGGCAGATGGTGCGGCCTGGGATCCCCGTTGGCGCTGGGGGGAGGTGGCGGCAGCATGCGGCTTGGGATCCCTGCTGGTGCGGTGGGGGAGGGCGGGTGGCAGCTTGCAGCTTAGACCCCTGCTGGCGCTGTGGGGGGTGGGTGGAGGGGCTTGCAGGCTCCCTACCCAGCTCCGTGCAGCTCCCCAGAAGTGGCCAGCATGCCCCTGTAGCTCCTAGCAGGAGGGAAGGCCGGGAGGCTCCACGCGCTGCCTCGGCCATGAGCTGTGGGGATGATGCCTGCAAGCAGGGGGGCAGCATGCAGAGCCCCTTGGCCCCTCTGCCTAGGAGATGCAGGGACATGCCACTGCTACCAGGGAGCCCCTGCCCCAAGGTAAGCGCTGCTCAGCACCCCAATCCCCTGCCCCAGCCCTGACCCCCTCCCACACCCAAACTGCTGCTGCTGGCCCAGGGGCTGCTGGAGTGTTTGGGCAGTCCCTGAGTCAGCTGCACCAGCCGCTGCAAAAGTCACTGAGGTCACGGAAAGTCACAGAATCCCAGACTTCTGTGACCTCCATGACAGACACGCAGCCTTAATTAGGATCAGACACTTGTGTCACTTTGCCTAAATTTAAGGAAATGGCCAGCTTTTAATCCTTTAATTTACAGTTTTACTCTATCACTATATTAAAGTTATATTTAATTTGTTTAAAATAAAAAAATATTTCCAAATAAATTTATTGTGGCTTTATTGAGACTAAGTCAGCTCTTGAAGGATTAAATCATCTTTTTCAAGCTAAATCTTTTTTTATTTCTTTAAAAAGTACAAATCTATTAACAGTGTTAGTGCTGATAATTACACAAAGACCATCTACAATTTGCCATTCCACGAATAAAAATAAAGTCTAGCTTGATCATTTTCTATATTTCGTGCATAGGCCAAGTTTTAGACAGTAGTATGTATGAGCAGCTGTGGAGACACAATGCAAAGAATTCATCAATGCTGAAACAAAACGTATTTTTCCCTCTTTTAGGTCCTGCTGTAAAACGAAGCATGAAGCCAAACATACTTCTTACTGAAATCACAAGTAAGCCAGCAGTATACTAAATAAAGTTTGCAAAAGAGAAAAGAAAAAAAGTTTAACTACCCTTTAAGAGCAAACACTGATGTAGCTCAAGCGAAAACCAAATGAATGCAATGACCCAGAACTTGTCTGTGGGCCTGATCCAAAACTAATTGAAGTTGATTGAAGTCAGTGGGAGTCTTTCTGTCAGCTTTGGAACAGCCCTCACTTTCCTCCAATTGCCACAATGATTTAGGACCTAATTCCTCAAAGTACTTAAATATGTGTCTACCTTTAAATATGTGCAGGTTGTTGTAGCTGTGTTGGTCCTAGGATATGGGAAACAAAGTAGATGAGGTAGTATCTTTTATTGGGCCAACTTCTGTTGGTGAAAGGTACAAACTTTTAAGCCATGCCACACAGTCAAATGAGAAACGTGCAGTGGGACTGTCACAGACTGATTTCATACTTTAAAGAGCCCTCATCTTTCAACCCTGATTTGGGGATCAAAGGAAGATTTAAAAATTCTCTGGCTTAATTAGATGTATTTTGCCCTAGGGAGGGCATGCTTGATAGCTCTATGGCAAGACTTTGGTTGTACATTGGGCCATGCAATCTAATGACAAACATGCAATGGCAATACCATAGAGTGATTTTATACATTAAAGTGCCTTCATCCTTCATCTCTGACTTGGGTATCAAAAGAAATCTATAAACTCTACAGGAAATGTTGAAAGCAAACTGAAATAGGTGAGGTTTGATTTATTGGTTTATATATTTGCAAGTTTTGTAGTGGTGTGAAACCTCCTTATTTTGTAGCCAAAAATTTCCTCCTCTTCTCATTTATTATTACTGCGGAACTGTGGCAGCATGATCTTCACTGTACCCTCTTGTGGCAGTGCAGCTGAGGCTCTACCTCTGATTCCCCAAATTCACATTCTTCCCTTATTTTAAGGGTCTGTCAAAATGCCTGTGTTCTCCACCATTTGAGATAAGCTCACTGTCTTGGAGCACCCCTTATGGTGAGACCTGAAGTTGCAGCCACTCTGCCTCTCTCACATCCTTGGAGTTTCTGTGGTCTGGTGTGGTGACTTGGCCCTCCGGCCAGGTCACACTGAAGTCCCACCCCTTCTGGAGTATGCAGAGTCCAAACCAAATTCAAAGGAGCAAACCCTTCCACCTGCTTGGGCTCAGTCCGGAGCAGACTCTTCACCCCTTTCTCCAGAGGCAGCAAAAGTGGGAGCTGTGGGGGGCAGAAGGGGCTAGTGCCCCCACAGTGGAAATATTGTGGGGGCTCAGGTCCCATGTAAACTAATGCATGTGTGGGAGTGGTGGAGATGTGACCACAGGGGTGCCCAGGATCGGGATGAAGAGCAGGTAGGAACTGCTAGGACCCCTCTTTCCAGCCTGAAGCCAGTTGCCCCTGCCATCAAGTCTCAGCAGATCCCCTCACTCTCCCTCTGTCCCCCACATTCACAGAGAGCTTCCACTCCCAGGCTCTGCAGAGCTCCATCCCAGGGCTTTCTTCCTGTATCCCAGCTTCTGTCAGGCTGCTGACCCTCAAGGCTTTCACTGTGGGGTCTTTTCCCTTGTCTGGTTCTCTCCAGACTGGGTTCTTTCCCTCATCTACTCTAGGCCATCTGTCTGGAGGAGATTGTCTTTCTCCCAGGCCTACTTCAGGAGTCTCCCTTACCCCTGCTGCCCTCTCACTTCCAGGCCAGCCCCAGGTGGTAAGATACCATCTGCAGCTCCTCTGTGGTTCTTTTCCCAGCAAGAAGAAACACCAAACCACTTTTCTCTGCAGCCTCCTTTCTAACTCTCCTGTCTTCTCTCTTTTAAGTTCCTCTCCTTCCCACCTGACTCTGTCTTCTCTAAGTGTACCAGCTGTTCATTAAAAAGACCCTTTCAGACAAACTTCCCAGATCAGCCCCAGCCAATTGTCTGGGGTGTGGACCAGCCCCACCCCCTTAAAGGCCAAGTCACCCCATGACTGAAAACCAAAAGTGTACTAGAAGTTTTTAAACTACAAATAGCCCTTTCTAGCTGGGGGAGCAATACACTTGGATTGGTCTCTAAGAAGTGAAAGAAACTTTTCTCTTAGAATGGTGAGGAAAAATGCCCAACCAGAGGATGGTCCACTATTTCCTCCAGTTTCCACTGCTGTGTAGGTACCTGGCCCTCTCAAAACTGTAGTCAATGGACTTTGGATCAGGTGGGCAAACATATTATCTTGTAACTATAGACCTGATTCAGCAAAAACACTTAAGCATATTCTTAACGTTACGTACATGTGGAAGTGCTAAGCTAAACTGAGCCCTGAATGAAGAAATATTATTGAATCATAAATAACATTCAGTTGATTATACAAAGCCTACCTGGGAGGTAGGACTGGGCTAAAAGCTATAAGATGGACTCCTCCTCTGGTCATTTGGTGTGGAGATAAGCACCTAAGCCACCTGACTCTGGGATGGGGGTTCCCAGTAGTGGATCTCTAGCATAGATAGGCACCTTCCTGCAATCTGGACTTGGAGGCATATCTCTGAGAGTGGGGCAGGGCTTAGCATATACCCCTCTTATCGGCATCATCTCCATTGGCTACTTTAGGCAGCTCCCCACCTAGCATGATGGCTTTTGTGAATTCTAAGGCACCTATTTCTCTCTATTCATTGTATAGGGAGCCTAGGAACCTAGCCCAGGCTTTGTGGGTACAGGCATTTTTGAAACCCCCCCAGGTTCCTATCTGCATCTTTAGGAACTTACTGTTAAAAATATGCCCCCCCCCCCCGGCCTAAATTCCATGATATTTAGGGTCCTAAGTCTCTTAAGCACTTTGAAAATTTTAACCCAGATTTGCAAAAAAAAGGTTATGTATTTAGCTGATGCTTCCATGAGATATGAGATGATGACACAAAATAAGGCTAGGGTGGACTGATTGGGGCTAAAGCTGGTGTCTTAACACATATTTGTAAAGCACTTTCTAAACTTATGGAGCCTATATCAGACTCTTCATTATTATTTTAAATTAACAATAGTAACTGCACAGCTATAGAAACTATCTTCTCAACATTCATATTCCTGCTGGATGCTATTAAACCAATGAACCACAAGATGGCATAAGGGATTTATCTGCACAAACAAACTTGCAAAATTCCTTTGTCAGTTTCATTTAGAACTGTTAAATATTTAAGCTATAATTACTTCAGTTCCGAATAATTTGTTACGGTTCACTGCTTGCAGGATAAGTTAACATCTATTATGTTTCATTTTTGTTTAGTTATGTTGTTGGTTCATGGAACTTTAAGGAGACAAAGTAGAGGTTTATTTTTAAAAAGCAGATAAACTACAACAGCAAGAGTAAAATACAGTGATTTAAATGCTTGAAGAATACTTGATTAAAGAATGAAGAAAATGTAATCAGTCATATTACACGCAAAAAGCTAATAATGAAAACAGGATTTGACTTCATAGTTTTATTTACAGAAGTCAGCAAGTACAGGGAAGAACTAGTAGGGGAAGCAAAAGTGGATGGGAACCTGGGAGGCAGTGACCATGAGATGGTCGAGTTCAGGATCCTGACACAAGGAAGAAAGGAGAGCAGCAGAATACGGACCCTGGACTTCAGAAAAGCAGACTTTGACTCCCTCAGGGAACAGATGGGCAGGATCCCCTGGGAAAACAACATGAAGGGCAAAGGGGTCCAGGAGAGCTGGCTGTATTTTAAAGAATCCTTATTGAGGTTGCAGGAACAAACCATCCCGATGTGTAGAAAGAATAGTAAATATGGCAGGCGACCAGCTTGGCTAAACAGTGAAATCCTTGCTGATCTTAAATGCAAAAAAGAGGCTTATAAGAAGTGGAAGATTGGACAAATGACCAGGGAGGAGTATAAAAATATTGCTCAGGCGTGCAGGAGTGAAATCAGGAAGGCCAAATCACACTTGGAGTTGCAGTTAGCAAGAGATGTTAAGAGTAACAAGAAGGGTTTCTTCAGGTATGTTAGCAACAAGAAGAAAATCAAGGAAAGTGTGGGCCCCTTACTGAATGAGGGAGGCAACCTAGTGACAGAGGATGTGGAAAAAGCTAATGTACTCAATGATTTTTTTGCCTCTGTCTTCACGCACAAGGTCAGCTCCCAGATTGCTGCACTGGGCAGTACAGCATGGGGAGAAGGTGACCAACCCTCTGTGGAGAAAGAAGTGGTTCGGGACTATTTAGAAAAACTGGACGTGCACAAGTCCATGGGGCCGGATGCGCTGCATCCGAGGGTGCTAAAAGAGTTGGCGGGTGAGATTGCAGAGCCATTAGCCATTATTTTTGAAAACTCATGGCGATCGGGGGAGGTCCCAGATGACTGGAAAAAGGCTAATGTAGTGCCCATCTTTAAAAAAGGGAAGAAGGAGGATCCGGGGAACTACAGGCCAGTCAGCCTCACCTCAGTCCCTGGAAAAATCATGGAGCAGGTCCTCAAGGAATCAATTATGAAACATTTAGAGGAGAGGAAAGTGATCAGGAACAGTCAGCATGGATTCACGAAGGGGAAGTCGTGCCTGACTAACCTAATTGCCTTCTATGATGAGATAACTGGCTCTGTGGATGAGGGGAAAGCAGTGGATGTGTTATTTCTTGACTTTAGCAAAGCTTTTGATACGGTCTCCCACAGTATTCTTGCCACCAAGTTAAAGAAGTATGGGCTGGATGAATGGACTGTAAAGTGGATAGAAAGCTGGCTAGATCGTCGGGCTCAACGGGTAGTGATCAATGGCTCCATGTCTAGTTGGCAGCCGGTTTCAAGTGGAGTGCCCCAAGGGTCGGTCCTGGGGCCGGTTTTGTTTAATATCTTTATTAATGATCTGGAGGATGGTGTGGACTGCACTCTCAGCAAGTTTGCAGATGACACTAAACTAGGAGGCGTGGTAGATACACTAGAGGGTAGGGATCGGATACAGAGGGACCTAGACAAATTAGAGGATTGGGCAGAAAAAAACCTGATGAGGTTCAACAAGGACAAGTGCAGAGTCTTGCACTTAGGACGGAAGAATCCCATGCACTGCTACAGACTAGGGACCGAATGGCTAGGTAGCAGTTCTGCTGAAAAGGACCTAGGGGTCACAGTGGACGAGAAGCTGGATATGAGTCAACAGTGTGCTCTTGTTGCCAAGAAGGCTAACGGCATTTTGGGCTGTATAAGTAGGGGCATTGCCAGCAGATCGAGGAACGTGATCGTTCCCCTTTATTCGACATTGGTGAGGCCTCATCTGGAATACTGTGTCCAGTTTTGGTCCCCACACTACAAGAAGGATGTGGAAAAATTGGAAAGAGTCCAGCGGAGGGCAACAAAAATGATTAGGGGTCTGGAGCACATGACTTATGAGGAGAGGCTGAGAGAACTGGGATTGTTTAGTCTCCAGAAGAGAAGAATGAGGGGGGATTTGATAGCAGCCTTCAACTACCTGAAGGGGGGTTCCAAAGAGGATGGAGCTCGGCTGTTCTCAGTGGTGGCAGATGACAGAACAAGGAGCAATGGTCTCAAGTTGCAGTGGGGGAGGTCCAGGTTGGATATCAGGAAAAACTATTTCACTAGGAGGGTGGTGAAACACTGGAATGCGTTACCTAGGGAGGTGGTAGAGTCTCCTTCCTTGGAGGTTTTTAAGGCCTGGCTTGACAAAGCCCTGGCTGGGATGATTTAGCTGGGAATTGGTCCTGCTTTGAGCAGGGGGTTGGACTAGATGACCTCTTGAGGTCCCTTCCAACTCTGATATTCTATGATTCTATGATTCACTAGGGTAACAGAGTCTTATGGAAAAGTCAGAATTAACATGTAAATTAGCAAAACAAAATGAATGCAGGACAACTTGATAACTATAACAAAAATATAATCTATGAACTGTTTTAGAAATGTCAATATCAATGCCAAATATTTTATATAACGGCTGTGTAGTTAAATCAAATTTCAGTCCCAGTGTCACACCAACTTTTGTGAAAAAAATGACCCAATTTTATATGAGCTCTTACTTCTGCAACTGAAAATGTGAGATGACAAAAATAAAGTTTTTTCCTCTTCTTAACCATAACTGTTCCTTAGTTAGCACATAGAATAAACAGCTGTTTGTGAGTGATGTTAGAGAGAATTGGTCTAGACCCAAACATAAAGAGGAATAATGTCCCAGCTTTTGTTATTGTCATGGCAATTACCTATGTTTGCTCCTGTACGACGACTGGTCAGACTAATTCTCATCTTATATGGAGATAAGCATAAATGATTGAGAATGGGAAATCCATTCAGAGTTGTGCATCTATGATCCTTTGCTACCCAAAAAGTGCAATGCAAAGGAGAAAGAATGAAATCCATTCCACCCTCAGGATTTGGGGTCCAGGGCCGCCCCGGGGGGGGGGAGCAAGTGGGGCAATTTGCCCCAGGGACCCTCACGAGAATATAGTATTCTATAGTATTGCAACTTTTTTTTACAGAAGGGGCCCCCAAAATTGCTTTGCCCCAGGCCCCCTGAATCCTCTGGGCGGCCCTGTTGGGGTCTGTGAATGTCAAGTGCAAAGCAGCTGGTGTGTGCAATCCATCCTCATCCAGGGCCAGATGGTGAGACTACTGGGTAGTCCCCAGCAATTGCTATTCCAGCCTTCTGTTAGATTGTGAATTTGACTTTATGCCCACACAGGGAGTAAGAGCCACCCCTTACATCTCTGTGCATTACCTAGAGCTTGGGTCTGGGTGCTGTGCCCCCTACTTACTCCCTCAAACTTGGAATACAGGGACAGAACTAGGAATATTGTCGTTTGCTGCTGATGCAGGTCAGCAACAAATTATTAAGCTCCTGGAGCAAGGGTGGGAACTGTACTTTAGAGGGGCAGTTCTAAGTGCCTTCAAGGGGTATTCCTATACTAATGCATTTTACAGCTTCAGGATTGTGTCTAAAGACACAATCTAGCTCCTATCTCTTGCTCATAGTGTTGAACAAACAAACTACAGGCTTAATTCTTAAGTACATGGGCAGCACTCTATTAACATTTATTTTAATCATCTCTATATTTAGGAGAAAAAGAAAAAGTAATTGGATCACAGGTATGGATAATTTCTCTCATTAATGACAATTTCATTGCAAGTCTTTTTTATTGAAAAAATATTAACAATATTAGGGGCTTGATTTTGAAAAGTAGGGTCCATTTTTGCAGGCACCACTTTGTGCACCCCAAATAATTATACCCACAAATGTTTTTTAGATTTCTGAACCTGGAAGTCTGATTGCTGCACCTGTAAACCATGCCCTTGTAGATCCAACTGCACCTGCAAATCATGCCCACAGACATCTAGTCATGTGCTTGAACTATTTCTGACACCATAGCATTAGCCCTTGCAATTAACAGCAGGTTCACTTATTTGTGCTCACAAAAAATGGAAGCTGAGTTGGAAGTCTTTTTAAAAATCAGACCCTTTGTCATAGCTAGATATGTCTGTGTGTTACGCAGAAATAAAGGCTTAACGAGTTTTGTGCTTGTGAAGCCTAAACATTCTTCAGTTTCCAGCCTCCTTTTGTAAATAAAAAAAGAGTTCCATGTGCTTATGTTTCCTCTCTCTTTCAGAACCCTTTGCCCCCTCCAAGGTAAGTATGCTAAGATAGAACATGCATGCATTTCCTAAATAGCTTTTGGGGGGATGGTTAAGTAGAGTCTTGATAAGAAAACTAGTGCACAAGCCCACCCCAATTAGTCATGTCAATAAGATGTTTGAAAGTGAATTTACAGGTTATCGTTTAATTAGTACTATTGGGACATTCCTACATTCTAAAACTAAGTTGGGTGCTAGGCAGAACAAAGGATTAAGCTCAGAAGCTTTGTATCTAGGGCCCAGTCCTGCATCACTGAAATCAATGGGACATTTGCCATTGACTTGAATGTGAGACGTATAAGGCCCGTAGTCAGGAAACCTGGGGTCTGATCCAGCTCCCACTGAACTCAATGGAAAGATTCCTATTGACTTCCATGATTGCTGGATGAAGCCCCAGGGTTCTGTTCAATAGAACAATATTACATTTTAATGCCTGTTAACATTTTCCTTATATTAATTTCCTTCATATACTACAGACCTAAATCCTGCTCTTGTGGAACTTCAATGGGAATTTTGTCATTTACTTTCATGAGAAATGGATTGGGCTCTACTCTGCTAATATAAAACAATTTTTTTATCTTGTTATACAAAATCAATTATTTTCCCTTGTTGGTCCTTTTGTTTTCATCTAAGATTAACAATCATCATAAATAAAATATAATTTTGAAAGGACTGCCAAGCTAATTTTACTACACATATAGTGAATGCCATTAAAATTGTAAATAGCTTTGCAAACCATTAGTATTGCTGCAGTATTCATAATATTCCCTAAATTAAATATAGGGAATACAACAAATACTACAGTAAAAATATATACTGGTAAACTCAGAGTTGTAGAAATGTAGTGATTTCAGTATTCAGCGCTGTTTAAATATTAGTATATTTGTTATTGTTTGTGCTGTGGTAGTGTTCATCATGGACTGGGACCTCATTGTGCTAGGCCCTGTACTGTGTCCTGTGCATGTAATGGTAGTATTGCATCTAGAGGTCCTGCCTAAGATCAGGGCCCTACTGAGCTAAGCATTGTCCAAATATATAATAAGAGATACTTCTAATAAAATTCCAGTGCTCTACATGTGCAACCTGCAATTACTAGACTGTTTTGTGTCCTCTTTACATCCTAATAGTTCTTCAAATTCCACTTTTGACTTTAGGCCTCTTAAGACACTTCCAAAGAAATATCAGCCACTTCCCCCAGAACCAGAGAGAAGCAGCCAGCTGTCTCACACAAGGAACATATTTAGTCAGGCTCACACCTTTCCAATGTCAGCAAAGAACACCAGGTAATGGTTACCAAGCATGTTTGTTTATTTTCTGTTCACCTTGCCAAGGACAAATTTTTGCGTCTCAGATACATTGTGTAAGAAAGCCCTGAAAGTTTGAAATAGATCAAAATATGAAATCTGGACCCCTGACTGCATTAAAGAAAATGCCATTCCTTTAACAGCCATGAATTAATTTTATATATGAGTAGCTTGTATTACCTTAATCTGATACTAACACTAAAACAAAGTAACAGAGCCAGTTAGAAAAATGGGTGGAATTTTCATGAAAATTCTTGTGAAAATTTTGTCCCACTTCTTTCACTGAAATTTTGAAACTGTCCAGCCATCTCTAAGTAAAATAATTGTATTTGTTTAGAATAGATAGTGGACACAGTGGTATGCATGCAAAGAGAAAGAGAGAAAAACACAATCCCTGCCCCAAGGATCCTACTGTGTAGAGAGTAGTTCAGTCACATTTCCAGTCACTTCTTGGCAGTCCTGCTGAATAGGGTGACCATATACCCCGTTTTGGCTGGGACAGTCCCCTTTTTAAGCCCTGTCCTGACTTTTTTTTTTTTTTTCCTTTCTTCAAAAGGAGGCATTTGTCCCATTTGCTCTTGCTGACTTGGTCAGTTAGCAAGAGCAAATGGGACAAATGTCCACTTTTGTCAAAAAAGTGGTGTGCAGTATGGAGGAATGTGTTGGGGGAGGGGAGAAGGCGAGCGGAGATGCCAGGCCATGCAGGGAAGAGGCAGAGCTGGGAGAAGGCAGCATTCCAGCATGCGCGGGGCAGCAGGGTTCCAGCCGCTGGGGCAAAAGCCTCCTGAGGGGGCCCCTGCAGGGTTCCAGTGATAGGCAACAGCTCCCTGTGCGGGAGGGGTGCAGGGTTCCAGCGACAGGCAACACCCTCGTGGGTGCAGGGGGGCTTAGGCAAGCGGCTGTGGGTGTCCCATTTTCTCTTTGAGAAATATGGTCACCATACCACTGAACCTTCCAATAATAGTGCCAACTATGTTTAGTTTCAAGGGAACACAGAGTGCCAGCTCATTTTACAAAGGCACCATGGCCCCGACCCAGCAGTCCATCCCTTTTCAACAAAATACTTAAGCTTAAAATCAATGGAACTTAATCGTGTGCCTAACATTAATACTTAAGTGCTTTGCTTCATAAAAATGAACTTAAAGAACATGCTTGTCTTTTTCTAAATGGTACCTAGATGTCTAGGTGATTTTAATGGGAGTTAGGCAGCTAGATGCTTTGGAAAATTCTACGAGGCACTTATCTGCATCTTTAGGTGCATAAATACATTCAAAAATCTGGCCATAAATCTGTTTTTAAAATGGGACTTAGGCTTTGCCCATCAAAAAAAATTCATATGTAATCAAAAACAGATTTAAGCTCTTCAGTGACAAAAGGGTAGGAAATCAATTCAGTTTTTGCACCTAGTCCAACTAGTACATTAACTTTTATTTATTTCATATAAGAAAGCTTGTAGAGCCACTCCCCCTCCCACCTATACATGACAGGTCACCTCTTCGGCGGGTACATCATCCACTGACGTCAAAAGGAGCTATTCCATTTTGCACCAGCTGTAGCTCTGGAACAAAGAGCCAAAAGGCTGAACTTTAAGCTCATGCATAAATCCATTTCTATTCAGCAAAGCACTTCACTAGTACATTGACTTCAATAGGAGTTAATTGCTTTGCTGAATCAGGGCCTTGATGCCTGTTGTCCACTTCTCTGTACTTGTTTGTATCTTGGGTTCCCCTTCTGCGGGAGTCAACCTAAGTTAGTCAACGTAGCTTAGGTTGACTTACCGTGGTGTCTACACTGCACTGCGTCAACAGAAGATGCTCTCCCGTCGACTTACCTTACTCTTCTCATTCTGCTGGAGTACCAGAGTCAACCGGAGAGCGCTCTGCCATCGATTTAGCGGGTCTTCATTAGACCTGCTAAATCGACACCCACTGCATCAATTGCAGCAGCGCTAATCTACCGATAGTGTAGACATGGCCTCTATCTCTTCTCCTACTCCATTCATTCCACGTATCTTGAGCATTTCATGTTTTAAATGATTTTCATTCTTTAGGGAACATAAATTTACAGTTGAAATAAAAGTTAGTGATGTTTTTTGATAGGGTGAGAAAACTGTTTAGAATAAGTATACAGATCTCCACCATCACACGCACATACGTGCTCCCAAAATATAAACATCTCAAAAGGACGTTTCATTTCCATGATTAATTCCATTTATGTTACAGTTTTTATGGAAAACCATAACTTTTTTCTCCAATGAATTTATGTGGAAAATAACCAGCTTCTTAATTTATATAGCAGTAATAAACTCCTTACCATACCATGGGCGATTAATTTTACTTTGATAATATTAAAGTATTTAAGTACTTGGAATTTTTATTTTACAATAATGAAATGTTTTGCATTTATTTATTTATTTTCTAGACACCTATCTGTTAAGGAGTTAAATGAAGTAAGTAGTAATCTTTGTATAAATTATCAACATAGAAAGTAAATTAAGACTACTACTACATTTTGTCTTTAAGCCACTGCTCTGTCAATGACAGATCAGTGTAAAATTACTTGCTTAAATGAGATTTGTACACATGGTTTAAAGTTATCTTCCTGAGCATTTAGATAAGAATGTGTCTCATAAATGAAAACTGCTGTAGAGGTCTATGAAGGTTCAGCAGTACATACACATAAAATTAGTAATTTTATTGCAGAAAAATATAAATTGTGCCCTTGTTCGACATATATTCTGAAAGACAGAAAACTGAAAACACAAGGATAATGGAGCTTGAAATAATAGGAAATTGCATTAATAAATGTTATAAAAATCAATAATAAGTAATAACTTCTCTATAGTTGTGGGGTTTTTTAACCATCCTATAGAATTTAATAAAAAACATAATATCTACAATTCTATAAAATTCTATGGATGGTTCAAATCCATATAGAAAAGTTATTATTGTCTACTAAATCATATAGGTTTTTACAGTAATTTCTATATTATACGATTACATTTCTATAACATTACATTTTATAGGATTTTTCTTTAATGTATTTTATGGTGTTTATTCTTCAAAACGTTCAATTATCCTATGACTGGCAAACCTGATACCTGTGTAATAATGGTCTTTTTTAAAATGGGGAAATGAGGGACAATTGCAGCCCATACTGCCATGGGAGTGTTTGTGGACTTTGGATGCTTGCTGCTACTCTGATGTACTAACAGTGCCCATTGCCAAAGAATCACATCTGTCTTGGATTTCCCCACTATCCCATTCATCAAATAAACTTCCTTATTAAACGTCTCAGATAAGAATGATGTAATTTGAAGGCTTGATTGTTCAACCATAAACTTTTTATAATAATTTGAGGTAGAAATTGGGCTAGAAATGATCAAGAATACAAATTGTGGGAAGAGAGCTGAAATTTTCTAGTTCCAACCAAGGCAAAAATACCTTGAGAATATCCTCTGTCTAGGGTTTTGTTATTTCATCCTCTACTACCTGTACACAACAAGAGGGTGAGCAGATGAGATAAATACATAAATAATAATAAACTTCCAGAAAGATCACCTTCGGGGCAAATGATCATTTTTTATGTTATCCATATGGAGTTCACTCAACCTCAATTATCTATAGGATTAATTTTTAAAAGTAGCTAATATATTTTTATGGACTCCACATTTGCTGAATTATTACAAAACAGGTTACAATACAGTTACTTATTACAGCAGTTTACTGATGTCTAACATTCAGAACTGACATGTTGGCAAGAAAGAAAAAGATGTTAATATTTTTTGCTCTGGCTTTTCTTTGATATTTTGACTCATTACAGAAATTAGTAATGAATATATTAACAACAACAAATGGGAACACATTCCAGTAATTAACCTACTCTACTTGCACCCTTGACAGCCACACTAATATTGTTACAATAATATTCATATGTAAGTTTAAAAAGCAGAGGCCAAGTCTACACTATAGATCTATATAAGTATGTCGCTCGGGGGTGTGAAAAATCTATACCCCTAAGCAACTTAGTTATACTGACCTAACTCCCAGTGTAGACAGCGCTATGTCAACGGGAGAGCTTCTCCTATCAACATAGCTACCGCCTCTTGGGGAGGTTGATTAACTACACCAACAGTGAAGTAGCATCTTCACTAACCACTACAGTGACACAGCTGCACTGGTGTAAACTGTAGTGCTGTAAATGAAGACAAGCCCAGATTTTCAGGACAAATGTTGAGTGTCGCACAATATGAAAAGAAGAGATTTCAAATTAGATTACACTGTATTAATATAGCCCCTATGGCACAGATAGCGTGACTATAAACCCTAATCCATTTATGAGCAATGAGAAAATGTAGTTAAGAAGTAATTTTTAATTAAGATTCAAAGTGTAAGGTGTATACTGATTGTAGAGTGTTTTATCTTTTCTTTACTATTAATTTATGTTACTGACTTCAATGGAATTACTCCAGGGATGAATTTGATCCATTATGTTTATTATAGTAATTATTATTGTTTCAATTTTTGTACCATAGTATGTCCTGGTCAATACTGTTCATACAATACATTTTGAATGAAATGGCATTCTATTTCAGTGCTTGATTTAACGGAAGATTAATTATGGAAACACCTGGCTAAGTGCTACTCTCAGTTACACAGGTGCAACATGACTGACTTCGTAAAGGTTGTAATGTTGTTACTGTGAGCAGAATTTGATCCACTGTTTCAGTGAGCTCATTACCGGGACAAACTATGCTTTTAGTTATACCACTATATAAATTCAAAGTTCAGTGATTTCAGTGGAATTAAGATCAAAATTTAGCTTGTGTTTATATCAAAGTAAACCTGTCATTTATATATATACACATTCATATCCATATATGGATACAGCCATCATGCCAATTTTTAAATCATGATTTTCTAAGATCTGCTCTAGTTCAAACAGGAATCCAGGGAAGTTCTATGGCCTTTGTTATGCAGGAGATCAGACTAGATGATCACAATTGTCCATTATGACCTTGTAATCAATGAATCTATGAGTATGTTGTTCATCACATAAGATATATATAGAGGGTAAATTCTACTAGTTACTAATACTAAGGGCCTAATCCAGCTCTATTGAAGTCAATGGGAAGACTCCCAGTTATTTTAATGGACTTTGGATCACTGCCCACTGAGGATGATTTGAAATATTACTCCTTATCTTGCTCTTAGTCAAGAAATGGCAAAATTCCCCCAATCACTTCACTGAATAAAGATCATTGGACCAAATTCATGGTTGGTGTGTCTCTAATGTAGCTGCATGCATCTGACTCACCAAGTATTATATTTGGCCCAAGTGAGGTATGCTAAATCACATCTGTACTGTGGTAACAAGAAGATGGAGCAAACAAATATAAAAAATAGTATATTATTGTCACTGAAAGCTTCCAATATTCACTATCTATTTTATCATTCTATATAGGCACTTGGAAAAGGAAGAGGTTAGTACTTAACTGTATATTGCAGATTCCCTGTGTTTTCCTTCTTATTGTAAGAGCAACATATTCTGGGCCAAATCTTCAGATAGGGTAAATTGGTGTCATCTTTTGAGTTCAGTGCTGGTCTACAGCAGCCGAGGGTCTGGTCTTAAATTCCCATTACTTCTTTTAGAATGAAAGTGATGGCCAAAATTTCATAGTGGAGGATGCATAAAAGTAGAGTATTAAACTACAGCCTTCATGTATACAACTACTGAGAAGAGAGAGGTTTAGAATACCTGCATAGTGATGAAAAGCTTATCTGGAGAAGGACTCTAAAATGGAACTAACAAAATCTTTCCGTGTAACAACAGTATCACACTTATCTCTCATGTCAAATCTAATTTAAGGCTTAGATTTCTGAAGGGGAGCCACAGGCCAGATTTTCAAAGACATTTAGATACCTAAAGATGTAGATGGGCACACATAGTGAGATTTACAGAAGCGACTAGGCAGCTAATTTCCATTGATTTCAGTGGGAGTTAGGTTTTTAATAATCACACTAATGGTCTATCTGTCTCTCTAGGCCCCTATATACCTTTAAAAGTTTGCCTCCAAGTGCCCAACTTGTATTGAATTCTAATGGATTTGGGTGCCCCTCTCTTTTAGGGGGCTTTGAAATTCCTACCTGAAAAGCATAAATACTTCAAAGTAACAAGAAGATACATTGTTCGTTCCCTGCAATTTATTCCTCCATATGACAGAGTTCCTTACTTTTTGGGGGGCCTGATTCTGTTCCCTTTGAGGTCAATGGCATAATTCTCATTGACTTAAACAACAGCATTGGTCCCATTAACATGAGGATTAATTCCACCCATCTGTTAAAGGGAGAGAATGATATTTTGTATTCTTCTAGGGAGCATTCTGCATTACTTACCTTTACATTACTCAATGTTTGCTATCAGGAAAGCTTATGATGTTACCTTGTAAACTATAGGCCATTCAGCCCTGGAATAAATTATTCCCATTGATGACAATAGTTTAGCCCATTTATGTCAGGGATGAATTTGGCCCATTAGCTTTTTTACTGAATCACTTTCTCGTATGCCTGAATATAGATTAATTTCCTTCCTTTCATTACTGTGATTAGATGCATTCTTATTTGTATTTAGTGCTGTGCAATTTACATGTGAGAAGGAATAATATGTTCTTATTTATGAAATTCCAGATATCAGCAGGGAAGTTGAATTAGCTTTCCAAACAAGACAGCAAAAACCAAAATATCATCCTGCATCCAGGTAGGAATATAGGAATCACATGAGCTTGTACTAGATGCTTCAGAAGAAATCAAAACCCCTGCACCTGGAAAACTGTGCAGTACCATACCACAGAGGCATGATTACTTTCTAATACCATTCAGTAATTATACCCTGAAACATGACAGGTGGTCATTGTAATTTCATTCAAGCTGTTGTAACTACAGATGCTCTTCCTATTTATAGTCTTACTGCATTCAGTGCTTCAATAATATCTTATGGCAGTGAGTTCCATATATTACATAAAGAAGAAATTTTCTTGTATATTCTTTGTATTTTGTTCCCTGTTCCTTTCATTGGGAGGTCTCTTGTTCTTCTTAATAATAAGGAACATCTTTTTGGACTTCTCTAGACCAGTCACTGTTATATAGATCTGTTATAATTTTTCGGTCTTTTCCCCATTCTAACCCCCATAAGCCTTTTCAACCTCTCTTTGAATACCACTCACACCCCCTTTCTCAGTTATTTTTGAAACATAAAAAGGCAGGGTAGGGAAATTTGAAATATATAATGATTTAACTTTTGTCCTTCGAAAGATACCATACTTGCATTTTGTACTGACCAACTGTTAATGGGTCACAAAACAGATCCTATTTTTCATTTCAACTACTTGAGGAGGAAGGTATTACAAAGTATGAGTAAGTGCGGCAGAACATAGCCCCTAATTGTTTGTGACTAGATTCTTGGTTTATGGAACCAGTGGTCCTGTAATTTGCAATTATTCAGGCAAGGTCCTTTCAAATTAAAGAATGTCAAAGACATACAGGTCCTGATCCAATGCCAACTGAAGTCAATAGAAAAACTCCCATTGCATTGGAACCAGCCCATAGATTTCACAGATACTAGCAAATACCAGGCTTTATTCAACTAAGGAGTCTTCCAAGCAGCGAATACATATTGGTGACTGGTAACTGCTGATAGTGTGGGGGCATGACAGGCCACCCATCACCACCATCAACTTCCTGGTGACTGCCAAGGCACCATCCAGCAACACCCTCTTCACCAAGATGCCCCCTGACCATGGCACCCTGGGCGGTTGCACACGTTGCCCACCCTTAAGGCCGGCTTTTGCAGGACCATCCTTAGGAAGAATGGCGCCTTGGGCAAACTTGTATTTTGGCGCCCTGGTCCCCACTGCTTCTCCTGGCCCCTGATACCTTCCCCCGGACCTCCACCCCTCCGCATTGCCTCTGGCCCCTGATGCCTCTCCCAGTCCCCCAATCCCCTCTGGCCCCCCACTGCCTCCCCGGACTTCCCACCCACACTCCCATCACCTCCCTGGACTCCCCACCCACTCATGACCATCACCCTGCCCCTGCTGCCACCCCTGGATCCTGCTTCCTCCCCCCCCATTGCTCCAACTGACTCCCCAAGCTCCCTTCTGCACACCCCAGGATAGTCCAGATACGTACTCGAGCAGGTAAGTGCGGCTGCCTGCCAGCAAGGAAGGGATGGGACTCAGCAGGCTTCTCTGCACCCCCTCTGGCAGAGAGCTGTGCTGCCAGCCCAGTCTCACTTCCCTGCTCTGGGTGCCACCTAGTGCTCAGTGGGAGCACTCACTGCTGGTACCTTTCCCAGGCATGTCCCTTCAGCTCTGCTCAGCCCAACTCCCACCCTGGCAGAAATCCAGGGCGGGGGGGGGCACATGTAATCTCCCCTGTCTTCCAATTCCAATGCTATGCAGGTACTGCAAGCTCAATACACATTAGCTTATGATGTCAATAGTGACATTTGAGATTTCTGGCTAAAATTCAGGATACAAATGAGTAAAACCATTTTAAGCCAAAAATCCCATGGGAAACCTTGACTAGTGCACAAATGTTGGTTTAAGGAAATGTTCCTGTTCAGAGATGCATGCTGTGGTTCCCTAAAATACAATCATGAAGAGGTATGTGAGTCCATAATGTTTTTTCCCCTGTATTACAGAGGTATTCCTCCCTCAATGATGCCATGGAGGTTGTTTACATTAGGATTGAATTTGGCATAGTGACTTTACCTGCCAAAAATTCAAGCTTAACATGATTTCTGAAAAATCAAGCTGTGGCTTTCTTTTGCTTGATACAGAGTCACCCTTGTGACCTGTGTGAATCCAAGTGAAACTTGATTGAGTTGCACTTTGTATTTGAGATCATTCAAACCTAAAACTGAGAGCAAAAGTCAGGGAATGTGAATCCATAAGAAGCAAAAACTGATGGAAAGGTTTTATGAACCACTGCAAACTGAGATAACCACCTATCACATATAGAGTGGAGAGCAACAAAAATGACTAAAGGTCTAGAAAACATGACCTATGAGAAAAGATTAAAAATATGCATTTCTTTAGAGAAGAGAAGACTGAAGAAGTATATGATAACACTCTTCAAATGTGTAAAAAGTTGTAAAGAGGAGGGTGATAAACTGTTCTCCTTATCTGCTGAGGACAGGACAAGTAGTAATGGGCTTAAATTGCAGCAAGGAAGATTTAGGCAAGACATGGGGAAAAACTCCCTAACTGTAAGGATAATTAAAGCACCAGAACAAGTTACCTATGTGTCAGGGATGGTCTAGATCAGTGGTTCTCAACCCATAGACCATTTTTGGCCCAATCAGCACAAAGCTGAGGCCCATGTGACATTTTCAGGACCATACAGGTAGTATATATATTGCGTGGATGCAGCCCACATAACAGAGAGAGAGCTGTATATGTGGCCCACAATGGTAAATAGGTTGAGAACTACTTGTCTAGATAATACTTAGTCCTTCCTCAGTGCAGGGGATAGGACTAGATGACCTTCCAGTCTGGCATTTCTATGATTCTATATTACCACCAAATTTAGGACATGATCTAAAGAGATTACCATTAAACAGGCTTTGAATGCGGCCCTGTTATCTACCAATTACAGTGCAGAGTTGTTCCCTCTAGTATAGTTTTTATTGCTTTAGCCAATCTGTTTTTTATAAAAAAATTCTGAAGCGATGAGTCTTCTGCTTTTCTAATAAATGGTATTTACTTGTGAGCAGTCTCTGACTCTAATATATTTATACAGCATACTGTGACCCGGGTCCCAATGGGGGCCAGCTATGATCACTCAGTTAGCGTGAACTGTAAAGAATGGGGCAGACAATCCCCCAAAAGCTGGTGAATATTCCAATACTTAGATTTACCAAGGCAGCATAAAACAGCTTCTTTATTACCTTACTGATTACTCAAAAGTCCAATAACACAGTCCCTTAAAGTGATCTAGCCTCAGGCCTCCATCCAGGTACCTAAGGCAAATATGATGAAGATTCCTGATCATCTTATTTCATCATATAAAAGAAAAGGTTCTACCAATCCCAAAGGATCAGACACATTACCTCCCAGGTTAATGAATGTTTCAGATCTTACCCAAATACAAGCTACAGCCAAATCTTATTAACTAAACTAAAATTTATTAAAAAACAAAAGAGAGTATGGTTAAAAGATCAATATACATACAGACATGAGTTCAATTCTTAAGATTCAGATTCATAGCAGAGATGAAGAACTTTGCAGTTGCAAAGAGTTCTTTTAGAAATAGTTCATAGGTTATAGTCCAATGTCCAAATACCATATTCAGGGCGTACCAGCACAACTGGGACCTCAGTCTTGCGCCTCAAACTTCCCCTGATGAAGCCTAAGCAGATCTGAGATGACAGAATCAGGACCCAAGGACCTTTTATACAATTTCATGCCCTCTTTGACAAGTTGGGAGTTCCTCTGGGAACAAAAGGCAATGAGGATGACTTTGAAGGAGGTCCACCATTGGTACTTAGCTACAGAATTAACATAAGGCAATTTGCTTGTTCCTCCACCATTCACAGATTATTTGCTATACATTTCAAAGAGAGATGAATACAGAGATATCCCGTGTTTACAATTCATTTAAATGTTAGGCTATTCTTTTGATCTCTGAATTATCAGAATATAGCATAGAGAGGGACTGTTGATTACATTGTTCACCCAACTCATATATATGTAAATACACAAAAACATTATCTCCCCACATGTCTTTTGAGGGTTGTTTATTTGCAGGATGTTTAACCCTTTTTAGCCATGCATCACAATAAAAAAAATTCTGATGCGATGAGTCTTCCACTTTTCTAATACATGGTATTTATTTGTGAGCAGTCTCTGTCTCTAATATATCTATAAAATCATTGTCAAGAACAAATCATGTCAAACCAACCTAATAGCTTTCTTTGACAGGGTAACAAGACATGTGGAAGGGGGGAAGCAGAAGATGTGATATATCTCAATTTTAGTAAGGCTTTTGATACTGTCTCACATGACCATCTCATAAACAAATTAGGGAAATATAATGTAGATGGAGCTAATATAAGGTGGGTACGTACCCGGTTGGAAAAACATTCCCAGAGAGTAATCATCAATGATCCACAGTCAAGCACCAAGGGCATATAGAATGGCATCTGGCAGGGATTGGTCTGGATCTGGTTCAGTTCAATATCTAGATAAAAATGGTTTAGATAATGGCAGAGAAGAGTACACTTAGGGTATGTCTACACTACGAAATTAGGTCGAATTTATAGAAGTCGATTTTTAGGAAGCGATTTTATACAGTCAATTGTGTGTGTCCCCACTAAGTGCATTAAATCAGCGGAGTACCGTGGCTAGCGTCGACTTTCGGAGCGTTGCACTGTGGGTAGTTATCCCACAGTTCCCGCAGTCTCCGCTGCCCATTGGAAGTCTGAGTTGAGTTCCCAATGCCTGATGGGGCAAAAACATTGTCGCGGGTGATTTTGGGTACATGTCGTCAGTCGCCCCTCCCTCCGTGAAAGCAAAGGCAGACAATCGTTTCGCGCCTTTTTTCCGTGCAGATGCCATACTGCTTTCAGCAGACGGTGCAGTAGGACTGCTAACCGTCATCATCCAACCACCGCTTCCACTGCAACTCTGCTCTCCTGGTGCCATGAATCCACCTCGCAGGTCCTCTCGTCATTCTTTATAAATATCTATTCTTGTGGCATCCTGTCGTCATCCACCGCTTCCACTGCAACTCGGCTCTCCTGCTGACGCCATACCACAGCAAGCATGGAGCCCGCTCAGCTCACCTTGTGTTGTGAGCATTGTAAACACCTCGCGCATTATCCTGCAGTATGTGCAGAACCAGAACCTGCAAAAGCAGGTCAGGAGGCGACAACAGCGCAATCACGATAGTGATGAGGACATGGACACCAACTTCTCTCAAAGCACGGGCCTTGGCAATTTGGACATCATGGTGGTAATGGGGGAGGTTCATGCTGTGGAACACTGATTCTGGGCCCAGGAAACAAGCACAGACTGTTGGGACCACATAGTGTTGCGGGTCTGGGATGATTCCCAGTGGCTGCGAAACTTTCGCATGCGTAAGGGCACTTTCATGGAACTTTGTGACTTGCTTTCCCCTGCCCTGACGTGCAAGGATACCAAGATGACAGCAGCCTTCACAGTTGAGAAGCGAGTGGCGATAGCCCTCTGGAAGCTTGCAATGCCAGACAGCTACTGGTCAGTCAGGAATCAATTTGGAGTGGGTAAATCTACTTTGGGGCTGCTGTGATCCAAGCAGCCAATGCAATCACTGAGCTTCTGCTATCAAGGGTAGTGACTCTGGGAAATGTGCAGGCCATAGTGAATGGCTTTGCTGCAATGGGATTCCCTAACTGTGGTGGGGCGATAGACGGAACACATATTCCTATCTTGGGCCCGGACCACCTTGGCAGCCAGTACATAAACCACAAGGGGTACTTTTCAATGGTGCTGCAAGCACTGGTGGATCACAAAGGATGTTTCACCGACATCAACGTGGGATGGCCGGGAAAGATACATGACACTTGCATCTTCAGGAACTCTGGTCTGTTTGAACAGCTGCAGGAAGGGACTTACTTCCCAGACCAGAAAATAACTGTTGAGGACGTTGAAATGCCTATAGTTATCCTTGGGGACCCAGCCTACCCCTTAATGTCATGGCTCATGAAGCCATACACAGGCATCCTGGACAGTAGTAAGAAGCTGTTCAACTATAGGCTGAGCAAGTGCGGAATGGTGGTAGAATGTGCATTTGGATATTTAAAAGTGCGCTGGTGCAGTTTACTGACTCGGTTAGACTCAGTGAAACCAATATTCCAATTGTTATTGCCGCTTGCTGTGTGCTCCACAATATCTGTGAGAGTAAGGGGGAGATGTTTATAGTGGGGTGGGAGGTTGAAATCGGCTGGCCACTGATTACGCACAGCCAGACTCCAGGGCAATTAGAAGAGCACAGCAGGGTGCGCTGCGCATCAGAGAAGCTTTGAAAACCAGTTTCATGACTGGCCTGGCTACGGTGTGACAGTTTTGTTTGTTTCTCCTTGATGAAAACCTGCCCCCTTGTTTCACTCTACTTCCCTGTAAGCCAACCACCCTCCCCCCTTCGATCACTGCTTGCAGAGGCAATAAAGTCATTATTGTTTCAAAATCATGCACTCTTTATTAATTCATAACACAAATAGGGGGATAACTGCCAAGGTAGCCCGGGAGGGGTAGGGGAGGAAGGAAGCACCGGGTGGGGTGGTGGATGAGGGGAGGAGGAAAGGACAAGGCCACACTGCACTTCAAAACTTATTGAATGCCAGCCTTCTGTTGCTTGGGCAGTCCTCTGGGGTGGAGTGGTTGGGTGCCCCCCACATTCTTCGGTGTCTGTATGAGGAGGCTATGGAACTTGGGGAGGAGGGCGGGCGGTTACACAGGGGCAGCAGCAGTGGTCTGTGCTCCTGCTGCCTTTGCTGCAGCTCCACCACATGCCAGAGCATATCACTTTGATCCCCCAGTAGCCTCAGCATTGCATTCTGCCTCCTCTCATCGCACTGCTGCCATCTCTCATCTTGCTCCCACCACCTCTCATCTCGTTAGTCCCTCCCATCCTCACGTTCATTTTCTGCTTTCCTGGACTCTGACATTGTTTGCCTCCAGGCATTCTGCTGAGCTCTTTCAGTGCGGGAGGACTGCATGAGCTCAGAGAACATTTCATCGCGCGTGTGCTTTTTTCACCTTCTTATCTGCGCTAGCCTCTGGGACAGAGATGATAGGGGGAGTATTGAAACATTTGCAGCTGCGGGAGGAAAAAAAGGGAGAGTAGTATTTAAAAAGACACATTTTAGAGAACAATGAATAGACTCTTTCACAGTGAACCAAGCTGTTAACATTACATAGCACATGTGCTTTCGGTACAAGGTCGCATTTTGCCTCTTATGTTGCGGGCCTGCCAGTTTGGTGTGAGAGATCACACTCACAGGGCCAGGCAACAGAATTCGGCTTGCAGGCAGCCATGGTAAGCCACAGTCTTTCAGCTTCTTCAACCTTCATAACATGTGGGAATGGTTTCAAACAGCAGCACCCTCCTTTCCCATACCAAGCACCCGTTGGGTTGGCCATTTAAAACGAGGGGCTGTACTGGCCATGAATGCATCCCAAGTCTTCAGAGCAAATTAATCATTAAACACGCTTACTTTTAAACCATGCATTATATTTACAAAGGTATACTCACCAGAGGTACCTTTTCCAGCTTCATAGTCCGTGAGTCCGCCTTGGGAGGGTTGGGAGGGTATTGGCTCCAGGGTGATAAACAGTTCCTAGCTATTGGGGAGAATGGTTTCTCCGCTTGTGTGCTGTGCACTATCCTCCTTCACCTCCTAATCTTCCTTGTCCCCAAAATCCTCATCCCTGTTGCATGAGACTCCCCCTTGCAGATGTCCACGGACAGGGGTGGGGTCGTTGTTGGAGACCCGCCTAGAATTGTATGCAGCTCATCATAGAAGCGGCATGTCTGGGGCTCTGACCCGGAGTGGCCATTTGCCTCTTTGTTTTTTTGGTAGGCTTGCCTGAGCTCCTTAATTTTCATGCGGCACTGCTGTGGGTCCCTGTTGTAGCCTCTGTCCATCACGCCCTTGGAGATTTTTTCAAATATTTTGGCATTTCATCTTTTGGAATGGAGTTCTGATAGCATGCATTCATCTCCCCAAACAGCGATCAGATCCAGTACCTCCCGTTCAGTCCATGCTGGAGCTCTTTTGCGATTCTGGGACTGCATGGTCATCTGTGCTGCATGGTCACCACGCTGGCTAAACAGGAAATTAAATTCAAAAGTTCCAGGGGCTTTTGTTGTGTACCTGACTGGTGCATCTGAGTTGAAAGTGCTGTCCAGAGCAGTCACAATGGAGCACTCTGGGATAGTTCCCAGAGTCTAATACCATCAAATTCTGTCCACACTACCCCAAATTCGACCCAACGATGTTGATTTCAGCCTAATCCCCTCGTCAGAAAGGAGTACAGAAATCGATTTTAAGAGCCCTTTAAGTCGACAAAAATGGCTTAGTTGTGTGGATGGGTGCAGGGTTAAATCAAACTAACGCTGCTAAATTCGACCTAAACTCGTAGTGTAGACCAGGATTTAGAAAGTTTGTGGATGATACCAAGCTGGGAGAGGTTGCTCGTGCTTTGGAGGATAGGATTAAAACTCAAAATCATCTGGACAAACTGGGGAAATGGTCTGAAGTAAATAGGAAGAAATTCAATAAGGACACATGCAAAGTACTCCATTTAGGAAGGAACAATCAATTGCGCATACACAAAATGGGAAATGACTGCATAGGAAGGAGTACTACAGAAAGAGGCCTGAGGGTTATAGTGGATCAAAAACTAAATATGAGTCCACACTGTAAAACTGTTACCAAAAAAGTGAACATAATTCTGGGATGTATCGGGAGTGCTGTAAGCAAGACACAAGAAGTAATTCTTCCACTCTACTCTACACTGATAAAGCCTCAACTGAAATATTGTGTCCAGGTTTGGGAGCCACATTTCAGAAAAGATGCGGACAAATTGGAGAAAGACCAGAAAAGAGCAACAAAAATTATTAAAGTCTAGAAAACATAACTTATGAGGGAAGATTGAAAAAATTGGTTTTGTTTAGTCTGGAGAAGAAAAGATTGAGGGGGGGACATAACAGTTTTCAAATACAAAGGTTGTTGCAAGGAGGAGGGTGAAAATTGTTCTAGTTAACCTCAGAGGATAGGACAAGATGCAATGGGCTTAAATTGCAGCAAGGGAGGTTTAGGTTAGTCATTCGGAAAAACTTTCTAACTCTCACGGTAGTCAGGTACTGGAATAAATTGCCTAGGGAGTCTCCCTCATAAAAGATTTTTAGGAATAGGTTAGACAAACCCTTGTCAGGAATAGTTCTGCCTTGCATGCAGGGGACTGGACTAGGGGGGAGGGATAGCTCAGTGGTTTGAGCATTAGCCTGATAAACCCAGAGTTGTGAGTTCAGCCCTTGAGGGGGCCACTTAGGGATCTGGGGCAAAATCAGTATTTGGTCCCGCTAGTGAAGGCAGGGGGCTGGACTCTATGACCTTTCAAGGTCCCTTCCAGTTCTAGGAGATAGGATGTCTCCACTGATTTATTTAGATGATCTACTGAGGTCCCTTCCAGTCCTATGATTCTATGACTGTGGTTCCTATGCACCAACCTTTAACACTATTTCCCTTTGTAGTCATTAGAGCTCAAACTTATACATTTTTTCATGCTACATTCATCTCACACTTTCCTTGTCTTCATTCTTAATGTTTAACAGATTATTTTGATACAAATTCATCCCTGATGGAACTCAATGGCATTTAGACTTTCCATATTTTTGTCTTTGCATATATGCAATATCACAATCAATAACAGAGTGAGTATTTGCACTTACTTAACATTATTTACTACTTTCTCCTAGCTCCCCTTGTATGCTGAGTAGTAAAAGTTTTCAAGGCTCAGGTAAGAATCCTAAGATTCCATACAAAAAAACCCTGTAAAATAGGAATGGATAAGTCCTAATGTCACAAATATATGTGCAAATACTTCTATGATGAACTAGAAAATAGTTGTATTATTTTTGATTAATACAATGTATGCCTGTGTGTTTGTTGATGATGAGTTACTTGCTATGGAGTTAGATCAAAAAGGGTTATTAAAGTAAAACAGTGACACACATACGAGTCCTTGGGGAAACAGTAGGGAACCTGTTTAATTGGGAATTCCCCCCTACATGGCTTTATCCAGGTGAAAAAAAAAGCTTACTCTTTCCCACACTAAGCTCAGGACAAAGGAGATGCTAAAACATTACATGGCTCTGGGCCTACAAAAAGGAGAAAGTGTGGATAAGATAACTCAGGCCTGGGCTACACTAGTGGGGGGGTTCGAACTAAGATACGCAACTTCAGCTACGCTTTTCATGTAGCTGAAGTCGGAGTATCTTAGTTCGACTTACCTGGCCGTCCTCATGGCGGCGAGTCGACTGCCGCGGCTCCCCCGTCAACTCTGCTTATTCCTCCTGCCGAGGTGGAGTACGGGCATCGATTTGCGGATCGATTTATCGCGTCCAGACGAGACGCGGTAAATCGATCCCCGATACATCGAACACTACCCGCCGATCTGGCAGGTAGTATAAACGTACCCTCAGGTACCCCAGGGAACATCAGTGAGAGATGACAGTCATACAAGGCAACACACAAAGACAGAGAGTGTGATGAAAGCAGTACAGTCTGCTTCTCCCAGCCACAGATGGGGGTTAGCTGGGCTGAAGGGAACTTACAGATGCTTTTAAAGAAAGATTAAAGTGTAGGCAAGGGGAAATACATAAAACCGCAAAGATACAAACACCAGAGTTACGGACTGACCAGTCAACCGGACACCCATGTGAAACCGGAAGTAACCAATCAGGCATCAACAGAGATTTAAGGAAAAAAAAAAAAAAAAGCAAGTACTGTACTGTGCCTATATTGCATCTTAAAGGTAGGCACATCTGGACTGCCTGCCCCCCGATGGGGCAGCCACTTACAGCAAAACGCTGGGGCAGCCAGCCAAGGCAGCCAGAGACAACAGAGCCGGAGCAGTGCTGGGGTCTGTGCAGCTTTCACCCCTTTCCCCTCCCCCACCGGGAGGGGGATGTGATCTTTTTACCCCCTCTTCCCCCCCCCCGGCCAGGAGTGGGGGACACTGTTTACACCTATCCATCCACCCCTGCCCAGAGGGGGACAAGCTTGCAAACTCATGCAGGGCTGAGTAAATTGCTCAGCTGCTGCTGAATCCTGGCCTGGAGTGTCAGCTGCTGGAACTGGAGCCCGAACTGCCTTTGTTCAGCTAACATGGCTGGGGAACAGGGAGGCCCAGAGTTCCAGTCTAAGTGGTGGACTGAGGGGTACACCCAAGAGGGATAAAGAGTGGTCTAATGTGTGGCTGGCCCAGTAACTGACAGCTTTGTTCAGTTCTATTCATTTTGTCTGCATCTTTCTGGTTCTGATTACCAGCAGTGAATGCATCATTCAAGAGCAGTCTCCTCAGAGTCACACACACACAGAAATACTCATCTCTCCAATCAGAAAATGAGGTTTCTTCATATGCTGCTAAAAGCAGCACTGGCCTTTTTACTGCCAAATCACACTACAAACATGTCAAACCTGCTGTCCACTATCACCCTTGGATAATCTGTGTTGGTAAAATGAAGACCAATTTTTATGTGACCCCAAAATTTTACCCCTAAGTATTGGTTAGTACGTATTGTTGTTTACAGTAATGTTCCCATAATACCACACACACTAAAAAACACAAAAACCCTCTACTAACCAACCTTAGCACAGGAAAGGAAGAAAGAACAAAATCTCTTTCTTTCAACCGTAGAAAAGCAGTCAGATATTATGGCGATCGGAGCCATATATTTATCTAATTAGGCAGCTAGCTAGAATGTGAGCAGGGTTATTGTTATCACCTACTCTCCAGGGTTGGTTATAAAACAATGAGCCCCCTACTGTCTTAAGCAGAAGACTTTACTATCAGTTTGTAATTAGTTGAATGTAGACAAGATGTCTTTCAGGCACAAACACCTGCTAAAGGGAATATCTTCTTGTATTGCCTCTATATGTACAGGTTGATGTATGAACAGTCTTTGTGTTAACGTATAAGAACCAGAAGATAGATTACTTATAAATAAGAATGGAGTGGCTTTAATTTTTTTTTTGTTTTTTGTTTTTTTTATTAACAGAGCTTTTTATTGCATTAATATTGCACCAGGCAAACAAGCTTTTGTTATCAGATTTCTCAAGTTAGGCAGGGTAGGGCTCAGTCAGTTCTTGTGTTTTGCAGGAAGTGGGCCTGGTGATGAATGCTTCAGCTTATCTCTACCCAGCTACTAAAACCTTTATCTTCTCCCTTGACTACTTTTGCAAATGCATTGATGTATTGCCAACACAAAAATCTGAGTCACATTGAATTTAGGGGCTGCATAAGATAAAGTTACTATAAAAATAAACATCACCAGAAAAAAATTCAATGATTTCATGTATTTTATTAGATCTGTGGTCAAATTTTCAGAAGTGCTAAGTGACTTAGGCTCTTAAGTTCCATTTCCAACAGACCTAAGAGCCAAGTTTTTAAAGGTATTTACGTATCTAAAGATGCAGACAAGCATCTATGCGAATTTTCAAAAACTCCCAAATAATTAACTCTCATTAATTTCTCTAGGTGCCTGAATACCTTTAAAAATCTGGACCTTAGTGGGATTTTCAAAAAGCACCTAACTAAGTAGGTTAGGCACCAAACTCCTATGGAAAATGTCAATTTGGTTGAAATTTTCCAGGTGTTAATAAAAAAAAAACTTTTTTCAAGGATTTTGGAAGGCATTTTTGGGTCAAAAACCAAACTTTTCTTGTAGGAAAATAAAAAATTAAACAAAAAATTTTAAAAACAATTATTTTTAATAGCAGCTCTAATTATTATATTTAAATCAATCAAAATCTCCATTTAAAAAAAAAATACCAAGACTGCAACAGAATTTCCAGGCTGCTGCACTACAGTTCCACACAAAGCAGGAGACTTTACAGCAATAAATTCAATATAGTGCATACGAAATCTTGCATATAGGGCTGTCTCTCCCCCCCCCCCCGAAAGCAGCAACTAGTTCTGTACCTGCAATCAACTGTGAATGCAAATGATAGAGCTTTGGTATCTAGTGACCTGATTTGCAGCTGCAAACTGGATATGTAGACATAGCACAATTTGACACACACAATTGATTGCAGACACAAAATTATAGGCCTGGTTCCAGACCTTTTAAACATTTGGCTCACAGCCTTCATTTAGGAACTGATCCAATGCCCAGTGTAGACAATAGGAGACTTCCGACTGACTTCAATAGGCATTGTTTCATGTCTTTAAAAATAAATTTTATACTGTTAGAAGCCAGAATGTGGTACATACCTGCACAAAAAAATGCATTAATTTTAAACACATGAAAACTATTACTTTTCTGTCAAATAACTTGTTTTCAAGATTGGGTGTCTTCATTATTCCAGCATGCAATATGGTCAGAACAGTAATAAACTGATAGTGCAAGAAAGATAGATAAAATATAATGAAATACAGCTTGGGTAAACAGAGCAGGCCCATGTAATAGACCCCAGAAAGAAAAGATGGAATATCTAGATAATCACATTTTTCTTTTCCTGCCTTATAATCATTTATTGTACCCCTTTCCACATTTCATTTTTCAAAACAAACAAAATATTCTGTTACATAAATGACATGCTCATGATATGCTTTTAAATATTGTTACAATAATCCAGTTTTATTCCAATATTATCTGTACATTAACTATTGTCTGACTAGCAAAAATTAGAAATGTATGACTGCTTTTCACACCTTCCAGGTGTGCGACAAGTAGCAGACGTCACTTCTCTGAACTCAGACTACAGGGCCAGAGCCAAAGCTCATAGACTTAATTGGGAAGACCCATGTTAAGTAGAGCAGCAGAGATCCTGAACATTTAGAGATTCCTGTGGATAGGTGGACAGAAGTGGTATCCCCAAATGGTGGGATTGTGAATGGCTCTAATGTACCCCAGACCAAGCATTGCTAAGGCTACAAACATAGATCCATGGAAGTATAAAATGTGGTAAAAGGTTTTGTTACCCTTATAGCACATAGATATGTGACGGGTTGGATCACAGAAACCCCCTTGGGAGCTGCCACCCAATGTGCAAAGACTACCCCTGCTTCTGTTTTCCCTGCCAGCTCAGGACTCCAGCACCCTGTCTTGCTGAGCCAGACACTCCTGTCTGGCTTCAGACACAGATCCAGGGTCTGAATCACCTGTCCCAAAGCTGCAAGTTTACCTGAAAACAGCTCGCAGTAGTGCGCTTGTCTTTAGCACTCAGATGCCCAACTCCCAATGGGGTCTAAACCCAGATAAATCCGTTTTACCCTGCATAAAGCTTATGCAGGGCAAACTCATAAATTGTTCGCCCTCTATAACACTGATAGAGAGATATGCACAGTTGTTTGCTCCCCCAGGTATTAATACATACTCTGAGTGAATTACTAAATAGAAAGTGATTTTATTAAATAGAGACAGTAGGATTTAAGTGGTTCAAAGTAGTAACAGACAGAACAAAGTAAGTCACCAAGCAAAATAAAATAAAATGCGCAAATCTATGCCTAATCAAACTGAATACAGATAATTTCCTCACCAGTTCCAGAGTGCTCCCTTTTACAGGCTAAGCTCCTTTTAGCCTGGGTCCAGCAATCACTCGCACCCCCTGTAGTTACTGTCCTTTGTTTCAGTCTCCTTCAAGTATCCTGGGGGGGGTGGAGAGGCTCCTTCTTTAGCCAGCTGAAGACAAAATGGAGGGGTCTCCCACAGGTTTAAGTAGACTCTCTCTTGTGGGTGGAGACCTCCCTCCTATGCAAAGCCCAGCTCCAAGATGGAGTTTTGGAGTCACCTGGGCAAGTCACATGCCCCTGCGTGACTCAGACTTTGCAGGCCAACGCCATTGTCCACATGGCATCTTGCATGTCTCCAGGAAGACTTCTCATGTGGATTGGAGCATTCCAAGATGCATTGTTCCCTAAGTGTCTCCTGATCAGGTACTTAACCTGGCAAATTCCTTCCTAAAGAAGCTGACCAAATGCCTCACAAAGCTTACTTAGAAATCAGGCAAGCATACAGCCCATATTCTTAACCTTGAGTAGAAAATGATATATATGTACAAATAGGATGAATAGATATAGTAGACCATAACCCTTACGGAGATATGTTACATGGCACAGGCAGCACAAAACATATTCCAGTTATGTCATACGTACATTTATAAGCACCCCCTCCCCATAAAGCCTTATGGGGTACACTGTCACAAGATAGTCATAAATATGTTCTGCTAAAGCACTATTTTGATCCTGGGGCCCTTAGAACTTATGTTGTAAATAAGTAGTACATACTTAATATTTGCAAGTGACTTTCATTGTGCGGGAACGTTGAGTGAAGTAAAAAGGAATCCTTGGAAAATGCCATTGGGCCTGATTCTGAAATCAGTGGAGTTATAGCCGTATCACCCAGATCAGAATCAGGCCCCTTTATTTTTAAATGTGATCACAAAACTGCATTTTCAAATAAGAAACACTACACTTTAAGGTATTTTCAGTAAGGCACATATGCTGGCAAAATGACATGATGGTTGAAGTACAGAACAACATGGTTTTTCTCCCATTAATTTGTGTTTACAGGATCCAGATTAAACATACAAAACTGTTCAATTGAGAGGTCACCATCTCCAGGAAAGCACAAGCCTTCTGAATGTAGATCACAAGGTATATATGTAAACCTGCCAACACCGCATCTTACGAAGCCTGTTGAAAAGGTAAACAACCCTCTGATACATTAAAGAGTCAATTTCTTACCAAAGAGATATAGTTGTAGTAGTATATATTATTTGTATTACCATGGTGCCCCAGTTATAGACCATGGCCCTATTGTGCTGGTTGCTGTACAAACACACAGCACAAAGATTTCAACACTGTATATTCTGTATGTGTACACACTGACACATTCACAATAGTTGTATACTAACTCTAGCTAGGCACCTAAGTGGCCTGGAAACTGTGGGTGCTTGGTGTAATGCTGCTTGCAGTGACTCATAAGCATGAATACCAACCTCAGGGCAGACTGTTAAGAATCGGGGAACAACCTGCAGATTGGTTGTGAATTCTATACTTAGATTTCACCAATCAATAATCGAAGTATAAACTCCACAGGTGTTATAATAGCCTAAATATGGAGTCACAGAGAGTCCCTTCAGGTACTCAAATCTATCTTGCCACCCAGGTGAGCATACCTTTGAAACAGGTGGCTTACACCAAGAATCACAGCAATATTCAGGTTAGTCCTGTCACCGTATCTCCATGGGTCACAACTGAGAATACCAAATTCAGGACAAACTGTTGAGAAACAGAGCAGACACACCTCAAAATTGGTTGTTATTCATCCATAAGACATACCAGACCAGCAACAAAAGTAAACTTCTGTTTCACCACACTGGCTAACAAGAAGTCAGAAAATCAGTCTATCTATTCAGTATATTTTCATTGGCTTTTGCTTCTGAAAACTGTACTTCATTTCTATATACTATACATAACATCTCAAATTTCAGGATTTAAATAAATATGACTGGTATACTGGAGAATTTGATCGTCAGAAAGCAGAAGAGGCTTTGTTACAGGAGAACACCGTGAGTATCACTAATCTTTAAAGCAATGGGTTTAACTCTCTGAGAAAAACAAGGTTTTATTATGTAGCATTCTAGTTTGGTACAGTGTATATGAACAGGGTTAGCAACCTTTTTTTTTTAAAATCACTTCTGACTTTTCATTGTACAGCTCTTAATTATATTTATTTCAGAAGCTGTAATTTATACACTATCAGTGAAACAAACATATATGGCCAAATTCTTTGCTTTTTTACATCCCAGGCAACATTAAAGGGAGTTGCGCGGTTCCTCGGGGCTGCATTGGGCCTACTTTTATGGGATTTTTAATATAGGGACACTCATAAAAATACACATACACATCTTGCAGTTTTGTAGAATATTAATGTGCTTAAATGCTTTGCTGGGTCAGGACTAAGGAAAGAATAATATCATAGTACACTGCCATATTTTCCCCTGGATTATATATGCTCATTTTAGCAACATTATTTATTTCTAATCAAACCAACATTTTCCTTTAAATATAACAGTACTAGAAGTGTGCTGCTATCAGGGCAAGCTTTATGGGTAGAGCCCTGTATACATACAAAATTTAGATTCGCATCCGTCCGTGGTCTGCAAACATGCATCCATTGATATCCGCAGATTCACAAGGCTCTACTTATGGCCCCTGGTCTGGTAGGGCCCCAATTTTGAGTGATGTCCCTAGTTAATTTGTATCACACATGAGGCTTCTGATTATTGGTTGCTCCTCAGAGGAGGCACTTCTGACATGTTTTGACGGACTAAGGACCAAGAATTAGAAGTGGCAATGTGGAAAGGGAGGGGAGAGAAGCTAAGAAAGGGGATGTAAGCTGATGGACTCAATCACTGGCATAGGAAAGACAATCAGCAGTGCTCAGATCTGTTCACAGTCGTCGTCTCAGAGCTCTGTTCATTGTTCAACAAAAGGAAACATGAAGCGACAACATAAAGTAACAAAACCAGTCTCCAACCAGCCCCAAAGCCTACTGGCCTTCAGCAACTTTTTGGTCAGAACCTCCACTCAGATCGTGTAGGTCCACCTTGCTGTCCCCAGCTGCTATTCCAGGAGTCTTCTCTCAGACCTCTTCTGATCCCAGGCTCCCACATGGAGCTCAGGCCCTCATTTATATTCCTTAGCTGGAAGTCATCAGACCCAGTCCCTTGATGCTGCCCAGCTAGGTTGGATGATTCCCATTATCTGCCTTCCAGGCTCCTTGGTAGAACAGGGCTGTCTGCTCCCCAGCCTCCCTGACCCATAAAAGGACAGACCATCCTGTTACACAGACCTAATATCAAGAGTAAACAGTAATGATTTGTTTGCTGAAGTTCTTTGCTATGGGATTGAGTTCCCTGCCATTAGCTTGGTTGCTCTCCTCCACCCACTCCTGCATCTGCATAGTCTTAAAACTCGCAAGTTAAGGTCAATATTATGCAAGGTTTCTCAAATAGTAAATGTAGCTCCATCCTCTCTTACATGATCCCTACTGCTAGAACCTCTCTTTAACCAAGCCAAAACATGACAGACTGAAAAAATAAACACACTAAATTAATCATAACCTGGAACCAAAAGCAGGAATTGAAATCATTGCCATAAAACTAAAAGACAAAGGCACTAATATACATGACATAAATCTCTGCACATGGATGTACTATAATTAAAAACAGGCTTTCTAGGAATAAATACAGCAATACTCTTAAAAAATGAGTACTGTTGCCAAAAAAAAAAAAAAAAAATCTTTCATCTAGTGTCCCACAAAACACACTCCTGAAAGGAGTTACAGGGTTAAGCTCCAGCAGCAGGAAATTTATAGTTGCCAGGGTCTTGCAAGACACTATGCATTGCCATATTTCCTGTTGATTGTCACGGCTTCTCCAGCAGACACAGATCTGGAGACCAAGAATACAACTGTAGGCCTTGTATGAACAAGAAAGAAAACAGAAGTGAGGAAAAAGAGGTTAACAATGGACAAAGCATGAATTCACAAGTGGCCTTGTAAACAACATGTAGTTAGATGTAAAAAAATTATCTAAATAAATAAAAAAATAATTTTAAAAAGGAATGTGTGATAAGTTTGCAACTGCAGCTTTGTTTAGTAGTGTATTTTGTAGCTTGTGGACAGTTTAGAATTTATGTAGTATGCACATGTTAGTCTATATATAAAATTAATGTATTATGTGGTTTCAGAGTTGTGGTAAATCCCTATACCCACCCCACTGCATTTGAGCTCGATCGTCTCAGAGTAATTTTGCTGTATGTCACTGATGTGTCTTTAAAATTGACAAGTCCAGATTCGAGCTCATTTATTGGGAACAGAACGGAAAAGGTCTCAGAGAAAAGTCCAAACACAACCAGCACAGTCCGTTGAATTATGTCTTAACTATTTGTGCTTAACAATCTGTTCCCCTTTGTATTTAGTTATGACTCAAAGTTAGTTTCCCAGACCTGAAGAGCTCTGTGAAAGCTTGTCTTTCACCAACAGAAGTTGGTTCAGTAAAAGTTCTCTCACTCACCTTTTTTCTCCAACAGGGCTAGATTACAGCAGCATCAGTACTGTGCTATTGCTTGTTAAATAAATAATTTATCCTGAAACTAAGTTCTCTGTAAACGGTGTGACCATGCAGCAGCCTATTTAGCACCATGCAGGCACTCACGCAACCCACACGGCCTGGACCTGCCCTGGCAAGGGCACCCCTCCCCTGGCCCCAACCCAGCCCCAGACCTGCCACAGCTGGGGTAGGGGCAGTCCAAACCCAGCAGCCGCCCAGACCTGCCGCAGCTGGGGCGCCCTTCCCTCGGCCCCAACTTAGCCCTGGACCTGCCACGGCCGAGGGAGGAGCGCCCCTCCTCTGGCCCAAACCCAGCCCCAGCCGTGACCTACCACAGCCAGGGCACCTATCCCACGCCCCAGCCCCGGACCTGCCGTGATGGGGAGAGGAACCTCTCCCCCAACCCAGCCCAGCCCAGCTACTGCTATTGCTACTGCTGCTGCCGCGGGGAGCGAGAGTTGCGGGGAGCCCTCTCTCCCTACCATAGCCCCAGAGCACCCTCCTGTACTCCAAACCCCTCATCTCTGGCCTGGCCCCACTCCAGAGCCCACACCCCAACCCTCTGCCCCAGCCCTGAGCCCCTCATCCCCAGCCCAACCTCAGAGCCCAACCCCCAGTCAGAGCCCTCACACCCCTGGCAGCCCAACCCTGTGCCCCGCTCTGAGCCCCCTCCCACACTCGGCTTCATCCCCACCACATGAATTTTGTTATGTTCACCAATAGGAAGGTGATGTGTCACACATCACCTTCCTATTGGTGAACATAACAAAATTCATTCTGCATGCGTGGGAAAAATTAGAGGGAACACTGTCCTGAAACCAGCCTCATTTATCATTTAAATATTGCAGACAGGTTTCCTGTTAAATCGGTGACTGAAGGAATCTGCAATATTATTTCAGGCCATTTTATGCATAATATTTTTAACCCAAGGTAAGTGGAAGACATTCTGTTTCCCAGAGGGCTCAACTTTTCCCCAAAGAACTCTCAATCAGCATGAAGCAGCGTACAAGAGCTGAAGGCCCCTTGCATTGGCATATTTGCCAGCACTAAACTGTACTGGCCATCCTCACTGTCATAAACATACAGCTAAGGGTAGCATAACATCCCTATTTACCCAGTAAGGGCTTAATTCCTCTTTTACCTGTAAAGGGTTAAGAAGCTCAGGTAACCTAGCTGACACCTGACCAAAAAAAACCAATAAGGGGACAAGATACTTTCAAATCTGGGCAGGGAGGGAAAAAGGCTTTGTCTGTCTGTTCTGTGTGCTTGCCGGAGACATATCAAGAAAGCAAGCAATCCAACTCCATTAGTATTAGTAAGTACTAGCGAAGGAATGCGTTAGCTTACTTTTATTTTGGCTTGTAATTTCCTTTGTAGGAGGAGGAAGGTTTATCCCTGGTTTTGTAACTTTAAGGTTTTGCCTACAGGGGAGATCCTCTATGTTCCTGAATCTTTTGTTATTCTGTAAAGTACTTACCATCCTGATTTTACAGAGGTGATTCCTTTACCTTTTCTTTAATTAAAATTCTTCTTTTAAGAACCTGATTGATTTTTCATTGTTTTAAGATCCAAGGGTTTGGGTCTGTGTACACCTGTACCAATTGGTGAGGGGATTATTCTCAAGCCTGCCCAGGAAAAGGGCTGTAGAGGCTTGCAGGGATATTTGGGGAAGGTAGGGCTCCAAGTGGCCCTCCCTAAATGTTTGTTTAAATAACTTGATGGTGGCAGCGTTACTTAATCCAAGGTATAAGAAAAAAGCTTAGGGGGTCTTCATGCGGGTCCCCACATCTGTACCCTAAAGTTCAGAGGAGGGAGGGAACCCGGACACTCACAATGGATGGTTTGGAAAGCAAAAGAGGGAGATCTTTTGTTTTTTCATACAGGTGAGTGGTATAAAGGAAAAGCAGCTAACAAAAGCATGCTATTTGTCACAACCTGACTGTGGGAGATATCTCACCAGAACATGGCTTTCCAATACTGTAAATTGGATCACGGTCAAAACTTCTTTGTATTAGGGAGGTATAACTTCAGCAAGGAGTGGCTGCATTGGTGGATTGTATTTATGTGGATGTGTTTCAGACTTCAATATAAAAAGGACATCATTCAGAGTTGAGTACTTGCTCCTGCTATTGTGAGAGGGACAGGCACACCCTCCTTTCTGTCATTGGAAAGTCAATAGATGTTGGGCACCTAACTCCTTTAACCACTTGTGAAAATCCCACCCAATATTCATCCTAAGGCTGTGTCTACGCTGCCACTTTCAGCACTAAAACTTTTGTCGTTCAGGGTGTGAAACCCCCCCCCCCCCCGAGTGACAAACGTTTTAGTACTGAAAAGTGCCAGTATAGACAGAAAGAACAGGAGTACTTGTGGCACCTTAGAGACTAACAAATTTGTTAGAGCATAAACTTTCATGGGCTACAGCCCACTCCTTCGGATGCATATAGAATGGAACATATATTGAGGAGATATATATATACACACACACACACACACACACACGTGAGAGCATGAACAGGTGGGAGTTGTCTTACCAACTCTGAGAGGCCAATTAAGTAAGGAAAAAAAACTTTTGAAGTGATAATCAAGATAGTCCAGTACAGACAGTTTGATAAAAAGGGTGAGAACACTTACAAGGGGAGAAAGATTCAATGTTTGTAATGGCTCAGCCATTCCCAGTCCTTATTCAATCCTAAATTGATTGTATCTAGTTTGCATATCAATTCCAGCTCAGCAGTCTCTCGTTGGAGTCTGTTTTTGAAGTTTTTCTGTTCTAAAAGAGCCACCCGCAGGTCTGTCATATAGTATAGAATTGGGGCCTACACAATTTTCTTACTGTATAATTCTATAATAAAATTAAGTCTGATATATGAAAAATTCAGTGCTATCTCTTTAAAATGTGCAAATACAATACTATATGAAAAATCAAATTTTGAATATGCTTCCTTCTAGATCCATAAAATTAAATTAAAATAAATTAAGAGGTTCAACGCAACATATAGAATTTATGGTAATATCATAGGTTCCATTACAGATAGTCCACGTAATTTCTTTACTTTACATCCAGGTGTAATTGAGGCGCATGAACCAAAACTTTATTTTTAGATGCAATACCCTTGGTATGATACTCCCACTGCCTTACATTATCATCTTACTCTTCTTTCTTCACATACAATATTTTCTTCTTGGTATCAATTTTTCCAGCATTTTAATATGAAAAAGGTACTTCCACTTTAAAAATTCTAGAATATTGCAATATACATTGCCCTATAATTCTCATTATTGTATATAGAGATTCAATAAGTATACTACGTAGATGTAATTCACTACTTAAATCTAAGAACTTTATTAATTAAAAAAATCTTCTTTATGTTATAGTCAGAAGACACCTTGTTTACAAATATAGTATGTTTCAAAATCTATTTTGATTACAATATTCTATTATATAGTTCACACATTAAATAATCTTGTAGAATTTACTCAAAACTCCTGGGCTGTTTATGTAAACACATTAATGGAATTTACAGGTATAACTAATGTTATAATTTGTCATGCAGGATGAGACATTCTTGGTCAGAGATTGTTCAACAAAATCAAGTGCTGAACCATATGTTTTGGTCATATATTACGGAAACAAGGTATACAATATTAAAATACGTTTTCTGGAAGACAGCCAGCAATATGCATTGGGAACAGGGCTCAGAGGAGATGATGTGAGTGAAATACCATCTGATATTCTACTTTATTGTTTACCTGTTGCACTTAACAGCTCTAAATACTATAGGGGATTAATTAGGTAATTAGTGTTGTTCCCCAGGGGTCTGTTCTGGGACCAGTCCTATTCAACATATTCATAAATGATCTGGAGAAAGGGGTAAACAGTGAGGTGGCAAAATTTGCAGATGATAGAAAACTACTCAAGATAGTTAAGTCCCAGACAGACTGCATAGAGCTACAAAAGGATCTCTCAAAACTGGGTGACTGGGCAACAAAATGGCAGATGAAATTCAATGCTGATAAATGCAAAGTAATGCGCATTGGAAAACATAATCCCAACTATACATATAAAATGATGGGGTCTAAGTCATCCGTTACCACTGAAGAAAAATCTTGGAGTCATTGTGGATAGTTCTCTGAAAACATCCACTCAATGTGCAGCAAACAGAACATTGGGAATCATTAAGAATGGGCTAGATAATAGACAGAAAATATCATATTGCCTCTATAAAATCTATGGTACACCCACATCTTGAATACTGCATCTCAAAAACATGTATTGGAATTGGAAAAAGTTCAGAAAAGGGCAACAAAAGTGATTAGGGATATGAAACAGCTTCCATATGAGGAGAGATTAATAAGACTGGGACTTTTCAGCTTTGAAGATATGACTAAGGGGGGACATAATAGAGGTCTATAAAATCATGACTGGAGAAAGTAAATAAGGAAGTGTTATTTACTCCTTCTCATAACAGAAGAACTAGGAGTCACCAAAAGAAATTAAAAGACAGCAGATTTAAAACAACATAGGAAAGTATTTCTTCACACAACGCAGTGTCAACCTGTGGAAATCCTTGCCTGAGGATGTTGTGAAAGCCAAGGCTATAACAGGGTTAAAAAAAGAACTAAAGTTAATGGAGGATAGGTCCATCAGTGGCTATTAGCTAGGATAGGCAGGGATGGTGTCCCTAGTCTCTGTTTGCCAGAAGCTGGGAATGGGTGATAGGATGGATCTGTGATGGATTAGATCACAAAAACCTCCTTAGGAAGGGCCAACTGATGTGCCAAGACTACCCCTGCTCCTGCTTTCCCTGCCAGCTCGGGACCCCAACACCCTGCCTTGCTGAGCCAAACACAACCGTCTGCTCCAACACAGATCCAGGGTCTGAATTACTTGCCCCAAAGCTGCAGACTTAACTGAAAGCAGCTTACAGAAGTGTTCTTGCCTTTAACACTCAGATGTCCGACTCCCAATGGGGTCTAAACCTAATTAAATCAGTTTTACCCTGTATAAAGCTTATACAGAGTAAACTCATAAATTGTTTACCCTCTATAACACTGATAAAGAGATATGCACAGCTGTTTGCCGCCCCCCCCCCCAAAGTATTAATACATACTCTGGGTTAATAAGTAAAAAGTGATTTTAATAAATACAGAAAGTAGGATAAGTGGTTACAAGTAGTAACAGACCGAACAAAGTGAATCACCAAGCAAAATAAAATAAAACATGCAAATCTAAGCCTAATACAACTGAGTACAGATAATATCTCACCCTGAAAAATGTTTCAATAAGTCTCTTTCACTGACTGGATGCCTTCCTAGTCTGGGCACAATCCTTTCCCCTGGTACAGCCCTTGTTCCAGCTCAGGTGGTAGCTAGGGGATTCCTCATGATGGCTCTCTCTTTAATCTGTTCCACCCACTTATATATCTTTTGCATAAGGCGGGAATCCTTTGTCCCTCTGGGTCCCCCCAATGGAAAAGCACCAGGTTAAAGATGGATTCCACTTCAGGTGACATGATCACATGTCACTAAGACTTCATTACCCACTTGCCAGCACACACTTTTACAGGTAAAACCGAGCCATCTGCAATCAATTGTCTTGGTTAATGGGAGTCATCAAGATTCCAAACCACCATTAATACACCACACTTTGCATAATTACAATAGACCCTCAGAGTTATATTTCATATTTCTAGGTTCAGATACAAGAGTGGTACATTTATAGAAATAGGATGATCACACTCCGTAGATTACAAGCTTTGTAATGATACCTTATAAGAGACCTTTTGCATGAAGCATATTCCAGTTAGATTAGCATATTTTCATAAAATCATATAGAGTGCAAGGTCACAGGAGCACTTGATTACCTGTTCTGTTTATTCCCTCTGGGGCACCTGACAGAAGACAGGATACTGGGCTAGATGGACCTTTGTCTGACCCAGTATGGCCATTCTTATGTTCTTATACAATACCTAGCATAAAGACTACTAACTTGTCAGGTGTTTCATTAAAAGTTTCACTTCAAATCTTTTCATTTCAAATAATAACTGCTTGAAATGCTGACAAATAAGTCACAGGAGTAATTTAGGGCCTAATCTTGCATGCTCAAATTCCCATTTTAAACCATCAGGAATTTTGCCCAAGTAAGAACAGTTCTGGCCTATATATAGTTTCATCCATGTGGTTCCAAATGACATGTACAATTTTTTTTAAATAATTTTCGCTATTTTTTCAGCTTTTACTTTATGCATCTGACAGCACTTTTGAGGCCTGAGTTCCAATGTCAGATTCCCTTCAGTGGATGCAGGTTTAGCAATGAGGAAGGGACCCCAGCTCAGGCACAATGAGTTAGACTTGGAAGTAGAAGGTTAGAATACCTTAATAATCACAGTGTAGATTCCAGCCGGCACTCAGCTCTTAAAGGGACCATCCACACCAAGAATATAGATGTTCCGTCCCTCAGATTCAAAAGGTTCATCACCAAGGTGTTGCTGGAGCCCCCTTGTCTTGGTTGTGAGGCACTCTAAAAGTGCTGACTCTTTCAGATCTGAACTTCTAGCTCTTTTCCTGGGACCACAGTGTGGTCCAGGGGAACAGTGGTGATGGTTCTTCCCTCTCCCTGAAAGAGATATTCAAGCTTGTATGATTCTTCAACTGTTGAGGCTTCCTGGAACCTCATGGAACTAAGGACTCCTTGCATATGGCCTGTGATTTGTCTCAGCTCTCATAAGGGAGAAGGGCCTGGCCTTCACTTGGCACGGCGGCCAGACTTTGCCTAAGTTTTTAAAGCCTCTTCTGTCAAAAAAAGAACACTTATATTCACTCCTTATGAATATTTATGTGAAATCAGTAAACTGAGCATCACATTTTTGGATGACCCTCTTCCAAGCACCACCACCCAGCCAAAGTGGAGGCTGGTAAATGACATCTTGCCTTTCACAAGATACACACTTGAGACTTTTTTAATGGATTCAGACAAAATAAAAAGGCTCCAAAACAGGAGACAGAACTCTCATAAAAAATGGAATGAAACTGGCAGTACAGAGCACTATTACACAATGGTACAGAGTGCTACCAAGTTTCAGACATTTTAGCGCATTGGAAAAGAAAGACCTATATGATCTTACAAATGTAAACAACTTTGAGGAAAAAAAATCTTACAATGATTTCATAGAAGTGGGAAGGTAGACATACCAACTTTGTCATCTCAGGTGATGGACGGACCCAAAAGTCAGAATTTATAAGTAGGTTCTAATCTGTGCACAGAGGGAACATGCCCATCCTAGACTGTGGATCTGCACCAAAAGTACTCATATTACAATGCTGTTCCATTTTCAAAAATAAGTATTTTAATAGTCTCTCAGTTCTTATCACCATAGTGTACAAGACTGGTTGGTTTTAACAAAGTAAATCTATAACTATTAGAAATGGCTTAAATCTTCCATTTTAATGTTGGCTTTATATAATTGTTTTTTTAAGTTTTAAAAAAACAAAACTTTCCCAGAAACCAACAATGGAGATTGACTAAAGTCTCCTATTGACCAGAATTTCTCTGCAGCATTGGGAAGCCCCAGAGACAAGACACTCCCAAGAGAAGCATTTCTTTCTATCACACCAGCACCTGCCTTTGGGAAGTGGGGAGGGAACTGATGCACTGAACTGGGGTAGGGGTGCAGGTACAGCATGTACTGTTCATCAGAGCTGCCTCTGCATTTCAGATGGAGTAAGCAGGATTCCAAAGTTGCTCTTTCTTGTTTATTCTCTTCTCAGTTTGTCTCAAAGCGGTTAAAACATTTATAAGGCTTCAACAATTAGAGTAAAATTGCAATCTGTAATTTCCCTGTCTGCTTAAATGCTTTTCAAATGTATTTAGTACAGATTAATATGTTGTTAAGATTAAGAGAATTCCATCTTTGCATGTGGGAGACAGAAAAAAAATAGATGCAGACCTAATATTCAAAATCTGTACTTTGCCATCCTCTCTCCAATTTCGCATCTTCACTTCTTTAAAGGATAACTCTCTTCTGATGGAAATTTTCTGCAGCATGCTTTCACTTTTGGATTAATTTATTTTACCTATTTTTTTAAACTCAATTAATTTAATCTAGCAGTTTTTTTCCATCCCAAATACTGGTTTTGAGCTTTCATATTCAGATTGTTATTTATTAACTAATGTAAATTTCATCATCTATGTTATTTTTCATACTTTTCCTTGGGAAGTTTTCCGAGAAGAAATTGATTCCACTTAAGCATCTATCCAAGGACAGCATTAGGCCTTACATCTCTTTATGAAAAAGAACTGTATTGACTACAGTTTGGATTTATCCTAGAAAACTGTTACCTCTCTCTTAGCAGCACGGTGACCAACACCATGTGTCTAAAACCTCATGCAGTTAAATTGGTACAAAGCCATAATGCAATGAATACAAGCAAAAGAGAAAACCAACCAAATTTAAAATCATAACTTTGTTGGTGTCTTTTGCTGGCAATTAAGCCACAGCTGTACACATTTACATACATAATTTGTATATTAAATTGAGCTCACCTGAGGGCCCAATTGTACAATGAGCCAAGCATCTTCTGGGAGTTACTACTAAGCACTCTCAAATCTCATTAAAGTTAATGAGGGTGGGAGATGCTCAGCTCCTCACAAGATATTCCCAACTGGTTAGTTAAAAAAAAAAGTAGAATGTTTTTATCTTACTTTCCTCATAACAGCTGGGAGGTAAATGCTATTAAAACCATGAGCTCAATATATTCACTGAAAGACATCAATTTCAGGAAGGACAAGGAAGCATATTATACAACAGTTAAAGTATCCTGCACTGAATGTCAGTTTATTTTCTTTTTAGTTTTTTGCATACTTCAGTAAATAATAGATTAGGAACGTGTGAGTGAGTGAGTTTTTATATATACACCGGACCCTGGTTAGAATGCGCATCTATATAGTGCGAATTCTCATATAACAGTCGCAACCATGGATCCCAAATTTAATTACTTTAATTGAAATTCATTTTAATGCGGTCTCTGCTATAACGCGGTCCCCACGTTAACGCGGCAACATGCATGGATCCCAAATCCCGCATTCTAGAGAGGGTCCAAAGTATATAAATAAAATAAAATCAGTAGTTTAATCCCTTATGGGCAATGCCACACTTTAAAAAACACACACGTTGCTGTTGGCTGGATTTTAGGTTACATTCCAAGGGTTTAAAATCCTCTGCCCCTAAAAAAGAAAGCTACTGTGTCCCAATGTAATATTAAGCAGGGAAGACTACTGGAGGCGCAAAGGGGATGAAATGGGGTGGGAGTGTGTGGGGGGCGAGAGGTAGGGAGAGGTGTTATTTCTTATATGTGGTATTGCTTTGGTTCTTCTTACCTGTTTCATATCAGAAGATAAGGATTTTCAGCATTTCTCTGTTCAATTGTTTATTGTTTTTCAGAAGTTTGATTCAGTGCAAGAAATCATAGACTTCTACACATGTGTTCCCATTACACTTATTGATGGAAAGGATAAGTCTGGAGTCCAGAGAGAACAATGTTACCTAACACACCCTTTTAAGTGGAACAGAAGATGCTTCTTACCCTAAGTGATTTCAACTGTTTGTATAAATGTAAAAATAAGAACACCTTAATATTTAAAATCTGTGTAGAAATTAGGAGATTAGACTTGAGTTCAACAAGAATTAGAACTCTTCATAGAAGTTTCTCATGAATACAATGAAATGTGATTTCTCTCATATGAGACTAGATCAAACTGTACTCTGCTGTGCATGAAAAAAATTCATACAATTATGAAATATACAAAAGTGAAACTTCAAATAGAGGGTGTTGCTGCATGTACAAATAAATGTCGCAGTACAACTGCACAAAAAAGGTATGAACAGCAGCTAACTTCTAAGCAATATTTTCTTGCTGATAACTGATAAATTGTTTGATCTCTTATATTAACAAAACCTCTCTGTTACTAGGACCACAAAATAAATCCATGAAACAAAACAATGTAATATATTAGAATTGCATTACAAAATATTCCTGCATTTAAACTCAGAAAAGTTGCATCTAACTTGGCACTTATTGTTTAGCCATTTCTCTACTGCTGCAGACTATAGGCAGGTTTTAAACAAACAATCGAATCGCCTGCTCAGTAGGGGACCAATCCAATATTCATGAAATCAATTATAGTCTTTCAACAGACTTCAACCACCACTGGCTCAGACTTTAGGGCTGGCCTCCATGAGATAAATCTTACTACTAGGGATGACTAACAGTAATTATTCTTTAGCTCAAGCAACAGAGGCTTGTGTTTCATTCCCAATTCTTCAAACCCTTATGGAGGTAAGATTACTCACGCAATTAGTCCCATTGAATTCATATCCTATGGGAAACTTGAGAGGAAATCATAGTCAGAGGCACTAGAGCATAATTCTGGCCTCTTTAAAAATACACAGACTAAAAAGTTTGTACAAAAAGAATTTCTCTTACGTAATATATAGTATATATTTACATCATTTGAGATCTGTAAGGTTTCTGTAGTTTAAATTCAGCTTGAATGTATAGGGCAAACTTTGCTTCTGTTCCTCAAACCATCAGTGGGTCTCTCAAGCATGTTTCCCACCAGATTGGTTAGATGATTAAAATATAATAGAAAACAGAATCAGTCACGGGTCCTTTAACAAATCAGGAACAAGAAAGAGTATCTTGTCCGGCAGGATGCGGGGGAAAAAATTGTTATAGAGCCCAAATAGGGTATTCCAACCCCTGTTCTAATTTCTACTGGGCTCATCAAGGTGCAGATCTGCCTTGAGAATCAGAAAGCCATACCCAACTCCCAGACAGCCTCTCCTGGAGCATACTCTGTCAAATGAAGCTCAGCACAGGAGAGAATCTGGGTCACACTCTTTATCTTAAGACACAAAACTATTAAAATTCCATAAGGAAAACTAACTGAAGACAATACTACATCAAAAAACAAAAATGAGACACCCCCATCTGGGCAGAGTTTGGATGTCCTTGGCAAGAGAAAGAGGCATGAGATCTGCTGTCTAATTTTTATAGCCACCATACAATTCAATTTACTAAAAATGTTCATGTTAATATAAAAACACTTATATTTTGTAAATTTAATACAGGGAGAACAGTGTCATGTAGATTAACAATTAGGTTTACGAAGACTCTTCTTTGTTTACTAAAATAGGCAAAGAAAAACGCTACTAAACCCATCTACAATCTGATTATAATCCGGCACGCAGCACAATTTTTAAGAATACAAAGTTGATTAAAGATATTCATATTTTGCCAATGACATCTCTTAAACAAATAGAGGATTCAAAAATATTTCCTTAATAGCTTCTACAGAAACTAGAGTAGGTTCAAACATCTGCCTGGGCTGATGAGCGTAAGTGAGGAAGAATTTGGCCAGAAGTGGTTTTTCATATGTTAGCAGTTTCAATATTTATTATACTCTGATATGACAGAATTTAGAAATGGAAACTATTTTCACAATTTAAAATTAAAACAACATTATGTTTGGCTTCAAAGAACACAGTGAAAATCTCTACTGTCCCTATCTAAAAAAATATAAATTCCCATTTCAAAATAAGAACTGTCATTTAATTACTTGAAAAAAGAGATAATACAAAATGTATTCCATTGAACAGTTTAGCCTCACTACAATACAAAAAGTTGCAAAGTAATACAAGATCTCCCTTCTGAGAGCACCAAATATCTGAAGATTTTAATATTGTATTGCAAAATGGTCTAACAAAAAAGATCTCACCAATTCCTCATGTTTTTGTAAATTAGACCTAAGTCTCAAGATGTGCTTTTTAGTTTCAAAGTATTTACATTTCAATAGAGATATAGTACATATCTTATCAAAACCATGTTTAATTTTCTAGAGTATAAAAAAAAACAAAAAAATATTCCCAGACTAATAGGTTGTTTGGGGGGGGGGGGGGGCGGAAGGGAGCGGGAAATGTTGTATTGGTTTTTTTTTGTTATTTTTTTTTTTTTAACAAAATGTGTTTTTCCACTGTTAACAATTAGGAACTACAAGCATTTATACAAAGTTCAAATGTATAATATATCTCCAGCATTAAATTAATTATTTTTTTACCTGTAGAAATGTGACTGCAAATATGTGCTCAATTCATCACTTGCTGTACATGAAATTTTAAAAAATAAAATGGTTTACAATTTGCGACAAGATAACCAAGAAAATTCTTAACTTCACTATCATCCATCCTCCATCCCCACTAAAAACTCACCTTCATTCAGCAAGGCACTTAGCACATGAATCATCCTATTGACTTAACTGAGTAGTCACACAACAATCAATGGGAGTATGCACATGCCTAATTAGGCATGTGCTTATTATTATTATTGGTAAGTAGCTTGCTGAATTCAGGCTTACATGTGTAGATTCTAACATGCAAATTCTTCAAATTTAGGATGTCTAAACAAAGATTCTACTGAAAATGTGGATAGGTACTGGCAATGTAGAGTTCTGCATCATACTTTCTCTTTTTTCAAAGCAGCAGTTTGTTTCTCCAGCTAGTTCGTCTTATCTATGCACTAGCTGCTAGGCTGGCTTGGGTCCTAGTTAAAGATTCTATCTTGAACGTGTACGTTTCTAATGGGATTACACATAGCACTGATCATTACGCCCTACAGCATGCGCTGGTGTGGTCAGGTCCTAACTCATTAAAGCACAATCCATCAGAATCACATCATGCCAGCTAGTAAAGAAGCCAGGCCTCATTTCAAGCACTCTAAGTTGAGCTCCTGCTTGCTTGCACAGTAAGTAGCCACCTGTGTCCTCTTCCCACTTCAGACCTGTGTGGCACAAGACACAACTTGGCCCCTGACTGTACAACACAGAATTAAGCTTTCATTGCCATTCCACATAATGGGTCTGATTCTGATCTCACCAATTCCTCATTTACACTGGTGTAGCTCCACTAAAGTCAGTTGAGTTACATCTGTTCCATAAAATTGGAGTTTGATCAGATTCAGCACCAGTTTCTTCCTCTGACATTTTTTTTTAAATTTGCTACTAAATTATGATGAACATTTTTTTATTCACAGAGGGGTCAAAGATGCTCTTCATTAGACTTATGCCTGATCTCTGAACCACTAAGCTGTAGTAGTAAAATCAGACTGAATTCAATTAATTTCACACAGGTCATATAGCTGGATATATTTTAAATCCCTATTGACCCTGCAACATAACATTACTGCAAATAGTGTCCTATTGAAGAGAATTACACCTTGAATGTTTCAGAGCAAATCATTTCCAGGTCTCCTTCAAAAAAGCAAGGGATAGCCGTAACACTTATTTCAGACATCGGAGTGCTATGTAGTGTTTAGTGCTCAAGACTGGCTTCTCATACAGTTTGTAATCCCTATTACCACTCTCCCACCTGCTAAATATAAAAATCCTCCAGTAAAATATTTACTTCTGTCTCCCTTTCCAAACAAATTAATGGCACTCGTGTTAAAATAAGTGCAGTAAACTGACAGTTTCTCACTTGTGGCTCTCTAGAGGAAGAGAAAGAACATCCCAGCCTTTGGTTGCTTCTATCAAATGTCTCTGTCCATGACTTATCCACTCTTCCTGGTCTACATATATCCTTCCACAAAACCAACACTTAAACATACACTGCAGTGTTTTAGCTGGTGACGTTTCCACAACCCGGTAGTTGTTTTTATGGGTCTTTTTTAGCTTCATTTTTAAAAAGTTCTGCTTTTTCATTTGGCTTGTTGTTTCCAAGTTCTGAAATGTAAGCCGTTTATTATACTGTTTCACACCAAGACAACTACTCGTTCTTTCTGATAAAACGACTTTCACAATATTGCCTTTATACTTGTTGACAATTTTCATTATATTAATTACCTCTGCTGAATCAACATCAGGATGATTTAACACAACTACAGGCTGGTTACGACGAGGACATTTTATCAACTGATGTTCTCTAAGAGGTACAAGCCTAAGACGTCTTGCTGTCAAAAGAGGCATCGCCTCAGAAATGCCATTGGTTTCTGAGTGAATTCTTGTTTTCTTCTTAGACAAATAATCCCTGGAATTTGCTGGTTTTACCTTATTTTTAGGTACAAGTTGATCCTTTGAAGTAAGTTTGCTCTGCTTATTTAGCTCATCACTTTTTTGATGCAGTAGTACACAATTTTGTTTGCTATTACTTTTTGTATTAGCCTCTCTTTTTGGTCTGTGCCTAAGTGACATATTTTGATTTCTGGACTGCTCATTAAGTTCAATCTCATTGGGCAAAGGTAAGTTACTGCTTAGTTTCTCAGAAATGCTGAAAGGAACTGGTCGTGGTAGAAACATTTCATTGCAACACAGCGTAGCAGATGTCATTTTGTTATCTCCTGCTTCTTTTGTGTTCTCACTCTTAGTGACATTCAGGACCCTCAGCACTGTCCCTTTTGGAATGAACACTGGAGTAGCAATGTGAGTGTTTTTAGTCATTCTACTTTTAGTTTTTGTTGTAGCTGACCGCGATTGTGGTTGTTGTTTATTACACAGTTCATTACCAATCCCACCATTCTGCGGTGTTTGAAGAGAAGATGCAAATTGTTCCAATTCAGTAACAGGGACATTTTTTTCAGAGTTTGCTAAAGTTTCCTGAGGCAAAGGCATCTTCTTATTAGAAGCACAACATCTAACAGGCATAGGTGAAGCAGCCAATGTAGATTTCACATTACACTCAGCAGCAGACATCAACTGAGCAATCTTTCTACACAGCATTGTTGTTGACTTTTTATTGCATGCAGTATTATCCCACTTGATTCCCTCTGGGATGTTTTCAGCCCCAGAGCTAAGGGAAAATACAGATGAAATGACAGGACCCTCAGGAGGGCTGTCCTTATTTTCTACATTCTGCAATTCTAAAGCTTCTAATAGATTATTTTGACAATCAGAGTGCTCTGTGTTTAATTTACTTAAGCCAACACTTGATTCCTCTAAAGATGCACTTTTATTTAAACAGAACTCTCCCCCTCCTGGAGAAGTTTTCAAAGATTCTTTAACCAAACAGGTATCAAATAAATGTGTTTCCAGAGAGCTAATGATGTGGCTCCTGCATTCTTTGTCATCACCATTTAAAGGCAATATGTCCTTTTCTCCAAGGGCAAGAGATGAAGAGGAACTGTTGCTCTTCTGAGCCGCCTGCAACAAAACAGTTTGGGATCTATCACCTTCAGAGAAAGCAGCATATGCACATGTGGACATGTCCAGAGTCTCTTTAGAACAGTATAAATCATTTTTTGCATATTTTTCCTTATTTGAGGATTTAGGGCAACTTATTCTTGATTTATCCTGCCTAGGTACATTTGAGTTACAGTCTGAAGTATGAGAATTGGAGGAATTAAGACATTCAGAGTTCTTGTGGTATTTATTATCTGAAGCAAAAACGTTACTAATACTAGATACATTTACAGTTGCTTCGGTGGTTAATTCATTTTGAGCAACAGAAGTTATTCTTTTTCCTTTCTTTGTTTGTTCTGCACCTTGATTTCTCAGTTCTTCTTCTTCTTCGCAGTTTATAGGTTTATTACTGGTTTCTTTCAGAGGAATAAGTTTAAGAACCAACTGTTGTGTGCCATTCACTATTTTTATGTCTAATAACTGAGCTAAGCAGTTAGAAGGAACTACAAGTTCTGAAGGTGCAATCACTGTTAATGGCATTCCAGGCTGTATGGGCTCTTTTTTTGGAGAATAAACTTCAACTTCCACATTTTGGTTCTCATATATGTTTACTTCAGCTGATTCCAATACAGTTTTATCTCGGACTGATGCTGTACCTAGGCTACATTCTATATCGCCAGACAAACAAACTGTTTTGCTCATTTCATCTTGGATTTTGCTGCAAATTGTACTTGATGATAAATCTGAAGGTTCATTCTGAAGAGGAACTTTTTGATCACACTTCTGCTTTTCAGAAAACAAAGTGCTTCTCTTTGGTAAGCAAGATCTCTTTTGCTCTTGTTTTGTAGCCATATTCATTGGCCCCTTCTCAGTAACTGTTTCATGTACTCTTCTGGTATGCTTAACTATATAATCATGTCTAACAGCACCATATTCACAGTATTCACACTGATATGGAAAAGTTCCAGTGTGTTTCACCAAATGCCGTTGGAATTCTCCTTTGGTGTAGGATACATAGTTACAGTGGGAGCAAACAAACTTAATCTCCTCATGTTGAACTACATGCTTTTTATACTGCAAAGGATCCTTTGTTGAAAATCGACATTTATCGCAGTAATATTTGTCTGGTTGAAAGTTTTTTACTTTAAATGTTTTTTGAGGTTTACTTAGGGATGGTTTTTCTTGATTTTCTAAATCTATGGCAGTGGCACTGTCAGCTACAAAATGGAAAGTTGGTGGCGTATTCAGACTACAGCTGCTGCAAATGAAGTTTTTGTCTTCAGTCTGCCTGGGTTTGTTATGCTTTTGTAATTCATGCACTGGAAGTTTTTGCACACTTCTGCACTTTATACAAAGGACCAATGACAACTTATCCTCAGCTTCAGCCACTTGATAGACACAATTCTGGCCTTCAGTCCCTTTTGGTTGATTTGCTTCATCCTCATTGGCTTGCTTTGGAGATGTAGTCAAAGAATTATTTATGTCATTAACTTGGCTTGTATACAGTTTTGGTAAAATTTCCCTCATTTTCTTTAGCTGCATTTCAAAACAAGTGGCTCTTTGCTGGTTTAGTCAAATACAACAGCAATGGACACAAACAATTTTCATAGTGACAGTCTCTCAAATGTGTTGCTTAGCTATCATTCGGAGAGTATGCATTTTATCTTTATGAGTAAGTGTTGCTTCAAGCTCTGAAACCATAAAATTCTATTTTCAGTTCTCTACAGGATTCTCTCAACTTGCAGCACTAAAAAAATAAAAGCAAAAGACTGGGTCAGTTATTGAAAAAAAACACTGAAAAATTGTTACTTGGTAAGTAAATATTTGCAGTATAATAAAAATAGCTGACTGCTGAAATACAGTTTGCAAATCTGTTTCTCTGCTTTATTAGGCATATTGTACGTACAACCATTAAAGTGTATTCAATGTATTCTTTCACAGGTGCTTACATCCTGCAGCTGTAATCTGCATTATATAAAATTCACACAATACAGTGTTCTATGGTATTTTCTCCTCACTATGTATTTTTAAGAATTCTTTAAAACTAATGAAATTTGACATAAGGTTACTGAAGCAGACAGAAACCTCTCTATCATTTGAGAACAAAAGCCAAATCATCATATGGACACTAGAATACACTTCCACGTCTTGTTTATGCTGAGGACTAAGAAGAGGTAGATCTAAAATTTTCTGCCCTTATAAAGACTATTGAGATAGATTTGAATGAGTATTTTTTATCCATCAAGATCACATTCCTAATTACCATGAGTTAGCTTAAAAATCCCCTTGGCTTAGACAATTTGGAAATACTTGAAATATGCAATCTCACTAAAGCAAGGTGCTCTTCTTAGTCGGTGCCAATGTTTCTGATCAAAATAAATTTGGATAATCATAAAAAAGCATGTAGCTTAGTTTGCCAATCCGAACACTAATAAGGACAAACCAATTTATTTGATGTACAAATGTTTTTTTTATTATTTGTACTGCAGTGCTGCACAAAGATCCAAGTCAGAACCAAATTCTCATTGTGCTAGTTACTGCACAGGTAGAGCCCTGCACGGATACAAAGGCATATCCACGGATATAAATCAATATCCATGAAACTGCAGGGCTCTCACAGGAACCACAGCAGCAAAAGAGGAGAACATGGGGCTGCCACTCCCAGGAGCCAGCGCCCTGCTCTGGCAGCTCCTCCAGAGCAGCTGTACCACCCCCAGCCCTGCTCCCGTCCCTTCCACTCAGCTGTCTGCACCTCCTGTCTGGGGACACGTGTGCCACTTGAACACAAGAGTGCGAGCAGGGACAGCTGCCGGTGAGCCTGGTGCCCACATCAGTGGGTGGGGCTGGGGGCAGTACAGCCGTGCTGGAGTACCTGCCAGCACAGAGCACTGACTCCTGGGAACAGCGGCCCCATGTTCTGCTCCTTTCACCACTACGGTTCCCAGGAGAGCCCTGTGGTTCTGTGGATAGTGATTTATATCCATGGCTGTCCACATCCGCGGGTACAAATTTGTATCCACGCTGGGCTCTGTGCATAGGCACACAATCCCTGCCCTAAAAAGATTAAATCTAATTTGAATACACAAGATGCAACAACACACACACACACAAACAAACAGTGGACACAAGATGGAGGACAATGGCAAACCATGCACTATTAGCCTATACAAAATGTATTTCACAACCTGATAGTTCCAAAATTCTTTGAACAACAACAAAGAGCAATGGAGGTTTTTTCCTGTGGTTTTTAAACGTCATGTAAATAGAATCTGATCCTCAGCTGTTGCCTAGATTGTGAGAACGTTGATATGTTAAAAAATAAAAAAAGTTTGTTCTTTAAAGCATGCACAAAACTAAATAAAGATTAATGATATAGACTCTCCTTCTGTGTAGCGCCTACCCAAGCATCAACATGTAAAATGAATTCGCATCTTCCCTGTACAAGCATTTCTATATATGTAGATGCCATTGCATAATGCGTATCTAGGCACTGAGACATTTCTAGATGACGTTGCATAGCAACATATCCATCAGGAGTCACCCTCTCCCCTCCCTTTGCTTTCTTATAGGTAGCGACAGTTTGGGCGATTGCCCCAAATGCATGATGTTGGGATTAGTTAGTAATATCATACGAAGGCAATGCCCACGTGAAAGAGGACACTTTTACACTATGATGTAAGTCTTCATGTCAGCCTGAACTTCGGTGGGAATGAGTTCCAGAGATCTTCCCTGTGAATGCACTGCTGTGAGCTCATTTGATCTTGAATCTGTATTCCATCAATTAATGTTCTTAGGAAAGGGATTGGGATTAATTCTCAGAGAGATCTTGGTTTTAAGTGCATCCAGGGCTTTGAAGTACCACCTCAATTTTTATGAAAAATCAAATGGCAGCCAATGTAATTGATAGTACTGTGTTATGTACTTTTATTGGTTCACTCCACTTAGCAGATTAGGTGGTATGTGCTGAATAAAATTGTAGTTTGCCGATAGCCTTTTGGATGAAGCCAAATTGTAGTAATGCAGTTTTATGTGGCAATAACTGTAGCTAAATCCACATCTGGAAGCAGTGACAGACTCCTGTGCAGCCAAAGGTTGGCTGCTGTTGAGCCATCTGGACGTCTATGAGTAGGTTTTATGACTCCAATGCTTTGACCATATTGACAATTGGAGGGTATATGCCCTTATTAGAGAACTAGATGAAAATTCCTATTTGTCCCACCCAGGTTTGTCTCTCTTCATACTGGTATCACCTCCGTCTCATCGAGGTTGAAGATGAGCAAGCCACTTTCCATCCAAGTCTTTATTTCCTTTGGACGTAAATATGGCAGGCCTACTGATGTGTTTCAGGTGACGAAGATGATACAGAGCTTTACTTGATGTTTATAATGCTGTTAAATTTAAAACACATTTTCTTCAAAATTTAAGTGTTGCATCTACACAATTGTTCTGATGTTGTCTGCAGCATTGAAATCTTAATGAAACTGTATGTCAAAAGCAAGGATAAAATTAACATAAAAGTGTTCTCATTGACAATCCTAAGCATTTTTTAAAAAACTATGTGGAATCATCCACAGACAATATAATTGCACCCAACCAAATAGGGAAACAAAACCTTCTGGCTTCAGCTGCCAATTACTTGATCACACACACACACACAAAAAAAGAATTAAAAGCTCAAGTGTTTTCTTACGCTATTAAAAAAACCAGCAAGGCAAATTCCACAAAATATGGAAAAATGAACAAAAGTATATCAAAGAGGCAGGCCTTAGCAGAACACAAGAGATTTTGAAGTTTGCTTGAAACAAAACTATTTTAAGAAAGTTTTGATTTAATAGACATGCAACTGGGCTATCCAGTTTAAAAGCAGAAAGTTTTATACACTAGAAACTAAACTGGGATATTTTCGAAAGTTGACTGTCCCTATTGAGTTCTTTGAACTGAATAGGCCTTACATTTAGAAGAAATCCTATATTTAAGCATATGGCAAATCCCATGTTCAGATTAGATTTGTATTAGGATCAAGAGAATGAATATAAACAGAAACATTCAGATAGCGTTCTGTGAGAAAAAAAGATTAAACAGCAATCTGATGTCTTAATGACATGCCCTATTTGCTTTGCCAAGTCCCACCACTGGTTGTTCTTGAGTGCTGAATGTCCAATCTGGAAGGTTTTGGTGTGAAGGGTTCCATTTTGTCATTGTGTGGGATAGAATGAATGAAAACAAGAGAAATATAGATGTTTTACTAAGATGTGAGAATATTCCAGAACACAGTTACCGTGAATTGTGCAAATCCACACAGTCTCAGGAGGCAACATACTGCCCATTTACCACCAGCGTGACAAAGTTTATAGAAAAACTGGACACTTTGTAGCTTACCTTTATACTCTTCAAAGTATTCAGAGAGATACAATGCAGACAGTTAACTAAAGGAAACAGTTTCTTCAAAGTGCAGCACAACCCAAACGAGCACAGAAAAGTACAGATGACTATACAATCCAAAGGTAACATTTTGAACCTCTGCTCGTGTCCAGCAGCAGCCAATATAACAAACAATATATTTAAATATATAAAGAATGGAAGAGAAAAGAATACTGAAAATGTTATAACGTTGTAATATAAATCTCCTGGAATACTGTTTTCAGTTCTAACAGTTATCTTCGAAAGATGTAGAAAAGTATTAATAAATTTTAAAAAGAAACAATATTGTACTAAAAAGCAAGTGAGTCACCAAATTATGCCAATGGAACTTTCTTTGGCAGAAATAATGGTGTAGAAGATATTTTGTTTCCAAATGAACTTCTAGCCATGTAGCACAACACTTAATGTATTATGTGGAGTTCAAAGTTCTTCTCTCTTTAAAAATAAATAGAAATATCAATACCAGATTTTTTTTAAAAAGCAAAAACCATGCACCAGTTTTTAAAGCTTGCCTTTATTATAAAATATACAATTATTTTATATTATTTCACATCTTGCCCTCATGTAAAAAAAAATCTCCATTTGAATTATATGCAGAACAATTTATTGGTACCTCCTACAAAGTGAATTATACAAAATATTAAGTTAAAAAGAAACTGTGGATATTTTTAAAGCATAGCTTAAATGTATTTTGTCCCAGGAAAACAAGAAGAATGTATTGTAAATGCACTGCACAGTATTCTAAGGCCTTGGCTACACTTACCAGCTAGTTCGACGGCTGGAAATCGAAGTTCTGGGTTCGACTTATCGCGTCTAGTCTGGACGCGATAAGTCGAACCCGGAAGTGCTTGCCGTCGACTGCGGTACTCCAGCTCGGCGAGAGGAGTACCGCGGAGTCGACGGGGGAGCCTGCCTGCCGCGTGTGGACCAAGGTAAGTTCGAACTAAGGTACTTCGACTTCAGCTACGTTATTCACGTAGCTGAAGTTGCGTACCTTAGTTCGAATTGGGGGGGGTAGTGTAGACCAAGCCTAGGACCGCACTCCTGTACTGAGAACTACAGAGGTCTACCCACATCATTCAGTGAAGGACCAGGGCCCTCAATTTACTTATATACAAAATGCTGCTCTCAACCTCAAGCAGAAAACTACAGAGTAGTCCTGTTGCAGTAACCTGACACACACACCCTGAGATGCTAAATATTTACTGCATCTATAGTTACCTTTGTAAAATGTACTCAAGAGATAGTCACTTGTTTATGATTAGATGTATAATTGCCAGCCTTTAAAATTAAATATCAGTGTTTTCTGTTGCACACATTTATGCTCATTTAAAAAAATCCTTCAATATTCTAAACTTGGTTAGCCAGGGTTTAGTATTATATTATTCTATACTTACAGGGCAAATAAGAATACACTAATGAGGCACAGCATTGAAGAAAACATAGAACCAAATGGTGAAGCGTATCCTATTTAAAAAGTATGTATCTCTTAGACCCGGATCCTGGAAACATTTTACTACCATGAGTAGTCCCACTGATAGTCTTCTTAGTAACAGCATGGAAATTTGCTATTGAAAATATACTGCAAGACATTTAGCCAAATCTGAGATAATGCAGGATTATTCCCTACGGCATATTAATTATAAATCACTATTTGTGTTTAAATCCTTTGAGGAAATATATTCATTCTACTACTGTCTTATGGGAGTTTCTTTTGAAACAAATTACAGATAGAAAAGATTTCATTTAGATCATCTATTCCAGCTCTTCCCCTACAGTATTTCATTGTTAATTTGTATATTTAGTAATTAATACTAAACTTTCCTCAGTAGCAGAACCACTAACCAAAGTTCCTATTCAGCAGCAAGACAAAAGACCCTGCGAGTGCAGCAGCCAGTTGTAATCTTGGGGCAACAGAGTAAGTGTCGATGGAAGTCTGAAGGGCTCTACAAAAGCCTAACCCCATGACCACACACAAAATTGTTGACCAGCCAGAAGTTGCACCAATGTGGACTGTGCGCCCAAGGAAATGCATCCAAGTAACAATGTTACTGGGAACCGACTAAAGCAGACAGCCTGCTCCCTCTCTGCACTTTGCAAGGCTCAAAGCAGGGTCCCTGATCCCTTCCTTGGGGAAAGGAGACATTTCTCACAGTCTGTAACTACAAAATGAAAGGGGGGTCGGAGAGGGGAGATTTTTTCCCCACTAATCCCGGCAATGCTCCGACCAGCCCAGGGAGGGCAGCACAGTCAGCCCAGAGTGCGGCAGCAGCAGGTCCTACCGCTCCCCCAGCCGAAGAGTGCAGCCCCCGCCTGTACCGCAGCTAGGGGGACCCCATTCCACCGCCCCGTGAGGAGGGGGAAGAGGCCCACGGAACTAGGGGAGCTGGAACAACAGGATAAGGGGCTGCAGCGCCAGGTCCCGCTACTGGAGACTCCTCCCACGGCGGGATGGGGAGGGCGCAGTCTCCCCCCATGGCGGGATGGGGAGGGTGTCCCCTTGGGGCCTAGTCGAGGGGCTGCCTCCCCCCGGGGAGAGAAGGGGGGTTAGGACAGCCCCCGGTTCGGGTTACAAAGAGGGGAGCGGGGGACCCCGAACACCCACAGCTCCGCCAGCAACTCATACGACCCCCTCCTCCCTGCCGCGAGAGGCCAGCAGCGACCCCCATCCCCGCCTACGCCCTGCGGGGGAGCGGCAGCGCCCCGCTGCCAGGTACTTACCCTCCGTGGGTGAGCCTGCGCCCCCCACGCGCGCTCGCAGCGCCCCGCCCGCCGACTCGGCTCCACGCCCTGCGCGAGTGCAGCAGCCAGCGAGCGTACGGCGGAACTGACCTCAGCTCCCCGCCAGCCGCCGCGCCGCCCCATTGGCCAGCGCCGCCGCCCCGCCCGCGGGAGAGTAGAGCTCTACAGAGCCGCCGGGAGCGGGGTGGGCAGCGGCGGCGGAGGGCCTTATTGGAAAGCGGGCGGGCGCATGGTTGCCAGTGCCACGTGGAGCTGCCCAGGGCCCGATCTGATGCACCTTATGAGCCTCCTCCCCTACGGGCGGCGCAAGGGCCAGCTCCATGGGGCCGCTGGGCATCGCGGAGCTCTGCTAGGGCGCGGGGCCGCCAGGCGAGGCTCATCCCCGGCGGTGGGGCTTGGCAATAGTGTGTTCCAGAGAGTCTACAGTGTTTCCTTCGCATGGGCTGGTAACATGGTGGCTTTCGAGGTCGCGGCGCCTATTTGATACAGGGAGGGGCATACTAGGGATGAAAACAATCTGTTGCAAAAGGCGGTTCACTGTAGCTTCCCTGGGGAGTAAAGAGAATTCTTTAAACAAAGGAACATTGTGGCAGAATACTGGGTTCAGGTAAAGTCGGTCAGGGAAATTGTGCGAATTCATAAAATATAGCAAATGTAAAATCCGTGAGATGTTAATTTCTTCTACAAACTCACAAACGGAAGTTTAGTTTGGTATTGCCCCCTTTTAGTGTTTCTTTTTCCTGTGATTCTTTGAGAGATACATTTGTTTATAAATATACATTTGCAAAGCAGTGGGCACTTCACTGTCATTTTAAAAAAATTAGGTACGTTACTGTCCTTTACTTCTAAAATAAACAATTAACATTTAAAAATAATTCATCTTATGAGGGGAAGATGTAGTAAGCATGACAAACTATCTAGAGATGTTCTACTGTATGAAAGCACAATGGCATGCAACATGAATACATTCAAAAATGTACAGCTGAATCAGCAGTTAAGTGGATTAAAGCAAATCTATATATATCACAAAAATACTTGCAAAAGGAACAGCATAAATGGAAATATGAATATGCAGGAGAAATATCTGCATAAACTTTATTCTCTCATGTTTGTATGTAGTCTTACATTTTCATTTGTTAAAATTTTAACTATATAATAATTTTGCCTCAGATAATGAGCATTCCCAGAAATAGATTCTTGCCAAAATCGAAGACTGTCACATCAGAAAAAGCTGTTAGTAATAGCATGAGGAAAGGTTATTTTATTCCAAGGTGATCATATTACAGTAGTATGTTATTGCAATTGCTTTTTGAAATACCTCATTATGCTCCCATTGAAGTCACTGCCATTGACTCATGCATAACACTTATCAACATGTATTTCAATGGGACTACGCAGTAGGGTGATGAGCAGGATTTGCTCTTTAATTAGAGTTCAATAACAGGATGATGTATGCTTTTACTTTTTATTTGTAGTGGAAACTGTCAAAATAGCTATTCTTATATGTTACTCTCAGGTGTTTTCCAACCAAATCTAAATTTCATTTAAAGGGACACTGTGAAAATTGGCACCAAAATGTGGATTTTACAAAACTGCAACACATTTTCTCCCGCAAAACATTACAACTCTGGTAAGATATGAAATTGGGTATCTCACTACTCTATTTCAAGACTAAGCCAATTTTTACTTGGGCTACATGGTCCTTTTCCAGATTTTTCACCTTATAATAGAGTCTGTCACTACATAAACTCACATCAATGGTGCAAGTAGATTTTTACTATTACTGGTATGGTACCGACCCCGCTTGCCCTCACAAACAATGTTCCATGACTAGAGCCCTGCACAGATACATAGGAATGGTTATACTGGGTCAGACCAAAGGTCCATCTAGCCCAGTATCCTGTCTACCGACAGTGGCCAATGCCAGGTGCCCCAGAGAGAATGAATAGAACAGATAATCATTAAGTGATCCAACCCCATCGCCCATTTCCAACTTCTGGAAAACAGAGGCTAGGGACACCATTCATCCCCATCCTGGCTAATTGCCATTGATGGACCTATCCTCCATGAATTTATCTAGTTCTTTTTTGAATTTTACAAATTTATACCTGCGGATGTGGATATTCATGGATAGAAATTTGTATACACTGAACTACCGATTTCTATCCAAGGATATCTGCATCCACGGATATAAATTTGTGTCTTTGCAGGGCTCTACAATTCATTCTTGAAAATGTGTCTTTCCAGTATGGTGTACTGGCAATAAATGTCTTAATGGTACAGCGTACCTGACCATACTGGCTTACTTGCACCATTGGCTCACATACACCTGATCAAGGTTATAGTCAATTTAGAAAATATCTATTTTGGTTGAATGGGTTCTATGACTGGGACTCATACGGAGTTGTATTTTGTGAGGGGCAAAGTGTCCTTCAGTTCCCATTGACTTCCTTGGAAACCAAGGGCTTAGCAGGATCCAGATATACACACTGACTCTGCTGGGCTCCCTTAGATTTGATTCAGATGCTTGCTGGACTTTTTAGCTCTAAAAGCGAGAGAGGGAGGAGAGAAGAGAATGGTGCTACCCTTGCACCTGCTACCTACTGGCAGTACCAAAATGAGGGGCTGCCCTCCCTGATCTTACATCCTTTTGTTACCCCAAAAACAGAATTTAGATACCCCCTAGAATATCTCACCTATTACCCCCTTCCAGGCTTACCAAGGCTTCCCTCAAAACAGCCCACCTGTTCACCAATCTGTTCTCCTAAGGTAGTGTTTCCCAAACTTGACGCCGCTTGTGTAGGGAAAGCCCCTGGTGGGCCGGGCCAGTTTGTTTACCTGCCCCGTCCGCAGGTCCGGCCGATCGCGGCTCCCACTGGCCACGGTTCGCTGCTCCAGGCCAATGGGAGCTGCTGGAAGTGGCGGCCAATATGTTCCTCAGCCCATGCCACCTTCTAATGGTCAGTTCTATTTTTAGACTTGTGATCGTTATTTGACCTGCTGACTTGTTGTTTACCACCTTTTCCCCACCAATTTGGTTTTCCTGTCAGTTCCATAGTAGTGACCTGCAGCTTCCATGTAATGAGTGACTCCTGCTGATTCAAAATGGAAGCCAGGGATACAAAATGGAGTCTGGGGACTGTAAAATGGAGTTTCTCTGGTATCATTTTGATGTGAAATGGTTAACAATGTTGATATATAATCATCACAAGAATTGCCATTGATGATGTCATAGGGTACATATGCTGCTGCTTTTTTTGTTTGTTTTTTCACTGTGAACCTCACAGCCTGGCTGAGGATCGCAGGGCTTGTGCTATAGGGCTAACAGTGTAGATGCTTGGGCTTGGGTTGGAGCCTGGGCTCTGAGACATGGCGGATGGGTATCTCAGAGCACAGGCTCCAGCTGGAGCAGGAATGTCTACACTGCTGTTTTTAGCCCCATAGCGTTAGCCCCCTGAGCCTGAGGTAGTTAACCCAGACTCTGGCATTTGCTGCCATGGTTTGGTTTTGTTTTTTGCAGTGTAAATGTGCCCACAGAGGCAGATCAGTGGGGGTGCAGTTCACAACTCTCAGAGGTATTGTTTCAATTTTTTTTGCAAACATCACTGCATTGATTACACTTGGTTGACAGTTTCAAGGTTTTCTTCACAACCAGAAGGGTTAGACATGTTTTTTTAATCAAAACCTGAGAGTCTGGCACACAAGCTAGCAGTAGTTCACATAATTAAAGCCCTCTTAGTCATACAAATGATGAAAATATTAAATTAATCTAGATAAATCTGATATGATGCAAAATGAAAAAATCATGTTTCATACAACAGAAAGGGAGTCATTTATCTGATATTAAAATAGTGATTAAACGTGTATCTTTACCCTGGGGTCTATTCTTGCCTGGATATGCATATCTGACTCACAGTGGAATTAATGAGACAACTGTCTATGTCAGAGGCAGTATAGTCCACTTAGTATTTAAATAAAATCAAACTAAACTCAGGAATGTTGAAATTAAAATGGGCACTGTAATAGAAAGTTTGGAGCACAGCTGGGTGGGGTTTTTTTGCAATATTTATTCACTGAAAAATGTAGTTTCAGTCAACCCAAAACTATTCACAAGTTCATGCTAAGTTCGCCAAATAGTTTTTGTTGAACTGAAATATTTCAGTAATGTCAAAACAGTCCATTTTGGCATTGCTGAAACATTTTGAGTTTTTGGGATGGGGTCACAAAATGTCTGGAAGAGGAGCCCTTCTTATACTTTTTAGTGCCCAATGGTTAGAGTACTCAGCTGTGATGTAAGAGACAGAGGTTCAGTCTCCCCCTTTATCTGCTGTGGAGAAAGGATTTGAACTTTTGTCTCCCACATTACAGAAGAGTCACTGGGCTTTTGGATATTCTAGTGTGGGGCTGTTTCAGTCTTTCCAGTGGAAGGTGTTCCACCACCATGTATAAATAATTAAATAGTCATTGCAGCAGGGACTTGGACAGGAGGTCAAACGAGCTGATATGATGATCCCTTCTGGTCTTAAACTCGATGACATCCTGGATACATCCCCTAGCTTCCAGGCTATAGAATCAGTCTACTTTTTTCTCTGGTCCAATGGCTATTCAGTTATTTACCCAACTCTAGTTTGGAGGTCATTTTGTGTCTTTCTTGCTACCTTCCAGCTGCATCCAATCCAGCTCTTTTCCACCTTCCTGTAAGATTTTGGTGCCTAGTTATCCCTGTTTCTCTAATGCTTCTGTGTGATTTCAACCTTCAGATGAAGAAATCACAGTCAGCTGCCTCCCAGTTCCTGTTTCTCACATCCTTCTTTGGTCTCCAGCTCTGGATTTCTTTGGACCATCAGAGAGAAAAACTATTATTTGCAGTGATTTCCATGATATATCATTCTCTCTAACTATCTCCTCCATCATTGCCTATGTTCCTTCCATGATTTCCATCTATCAGTCTGATGCTATCAACCCGTTTGTTCCTTCCCTGGTTCCCCTTCACTCTTTTGACTCTATGGTTACCACCATCCGCCCTGCCCTTTCCACACTTTGCTATTTTGTTCCTTTCATTTATTGCTCTGTTAGTCTATTGTTGCTCTTCTGTGCACCAAATTTTAGAGATGGCATTTTCCTCACCTTTGTTGTCTCCACTCCTGCTCTCCTCTATCACTCTTTCCTGAGCTCCTCTAGAAGAAGTCTGGTGACATTGCTACCTTCCTCCAATTTAAGTTTGTCCTCTTCCTTCAGCTGTGCTATGCTCATGGTTGAGCAATCTTATTTCCCTTCTCTTGTGTCTCTAATCCTTAACAAGTCTTCACTACCACTGTCTCTCTGCTTAAATACTCATTCTCCTTTCTGTGTCCAGGATCTGACCAATTTATTTAAATACAAAACTGATGAGATGCAGAGGAGCTCTCATTATCTTCTGATTTTGTTCCTTTTTAACCTGCTATCCTACTCTGAGGACACTAAATGCCTACATTATGGGATTATAACCTATTTTTGTTAGTTTTTATGAGTATTTGGCTGCAAACATATTTTTTTATCAACCATTTAATTTGCATTGTTAGAAATTTTTCTCATCCATCAGTTTTTGCTTCTATGTATATTTTACAGAAAATTAGACACCTTATATATAATATAATAATAAATTATAAGCAGTTCCATAAACATTTTGGATAAGAGCTAACAAACAAATAAACATACAATAACCACATTAACATTGCCAATAGGTCACTGAGTGACCCCTTAGTCTGATGTTCAGATAATCAGTTCATTTTGATTACAAACTTTGGTCACTCCACACCATTAATGAGTTTGACTGCGTTTTGTGTAGTGTGTAACAAACAGGTAGTAATATGGAAGTATTCCTAATTCAGTGCAGCATAACACAGTTTTCAGAAGTAAAACCACTTTGGTTAGGCTAGTGGTCATTTGTGAGTACTTTGACCATCGAGATTACTAATTAATGCAAACATAACTTTCTTTACTGTTACCCACCCCACTCCCATTTGCCTGTTTACAGGCCATCTCAGCGGTCCAGAGAGGCCCGGGGCACTTCCAACTTTTGCAGCCCCTAGCCATAATAAAAATTAAAAATGATGACACATGAAAACAAAATAAGACACCAAAAAAGAGTGAGACATAATTTGAATATTTTTTTGTTTAACAAATGCTTTTCTAGCCTTTTTCTGTGCAAATGCACTAATTATTGAGGAAAAATCTAACTTTCGTGCAATGTCACAGTTGATATTAAGCATGGCGAGTGAAGGTGCGTTCACTTGAAGCCACTGATGCAGGCAAACTGACAAAAATACACAGTGCAATTGTGATATTAGGAAACACCCCAGAGAATCCAAGTTCGAGTATTTCTTGAAGCAATTCCTTTGGCTTGCAATCCAATTTAAAGTTTGTAAAATATATTCATTTGAGGAAGATGACCTCATCACTGAGCTCTTTTGAGATTTCTTTGTTGTACTTTGCTGAAATTCTTCTATCTGAAGAAGTGAGGTTCTTACCCACGAAAGCTTATGCTCCCAATACTTCTGTTAGTCTTAAATGTGCCACAGGACCCTCTGTTGCTTTTTGCTGAAATTGTTCAGCTGCAGAAAGTAGATCTTCATTGCTCAGTCTGTTGAACTGCCAAAGAAACCCCAAAAGGGTACAAATTAGTTGCAGTGTCTCAAATTGATGTGTAAGACCTGATTGAATAGAGTCAATGATGACAAGGAAGACATTGACCCTATAAGGCTGCTCGGCATCGGATTCAGTAGGTAAGTTGCGATGGGTAGAGAACTCAGATGAAATGCTAATATTCTGTGCTACTAATATTCTGTTGAATATCGTTGATAAGACTTTCAATGTTATCCCTCTCAACATCAAGTGTAGCATTGCGTGCTTCAGTTACCAGATTAGTTTGGTGGATCATTGTAAGTAGCTTCATCCACAAAGATGACATCAGACTGCATTGAAATTTGGACTGTTTCTGAATAGACAAGTTCAGTTCAACCCTGTGCAGTGAGATTGAGAGATTCAAGCTCATTTAAAGTTTTTCTCAGTGAATTCAAATGCTGTGCAACTGGTTGAACACCATCAATCCATGCAGACCATCTACTTTTGGACATCCCATGCAGTGAAACAGGAAGATATTCCTTCAGAATTTTCCACCTTTGTGGACTGCTACTGAAGAGATTGTACATTTGCTGAACAGTTCCAAAGTAAGTAATTTCTCCTTACGTGATTCAGCATAGTCAACACCTACAAGGTTTAGTGTGTGGTTTCCACAGCTGGAGAAAATACAGTTTGAATTATGCTCAAGCACAACTGCTTGTACACCTTTGTACTTCCCAGCCATATTAGATCCATTGTCATAGGCTTGACCAATGCAGACTTGAAAATCTAACTTAAAACCTTCTAGAATTGCTAGTACTCGAGCAGCAATTTCTTTTCCAGTTTTTCTTGTGAAATTATCAAACAAAATAAACCTTTCTTCAATTGAAAATGTTGAGCTGTCTACAATCTTAGCATATCGAATAACCATAGTAGTCTGTTCCTTGTGAGAACATCAACAATGATTGAAAAACACTTGTCATTTCAAATCTCATCAAGAATTGTTGTTTATACGAATGTCCCACATAGGTCAATATACTCGTTTTGTATGCGTGTGGAGAGATAATGGACTTGCATGCGCTTTTGACTCTGTTGCGATTCTGGAACATGTTTAACATGGGCTGATAAAAGTGGGTCATATTTGCAGAGGAACTTAACCATGCCTAAAAAATTTCCATTTGCATGATCACCAATACGTTGACTGGAACCAAAGAAGGCCAATCCCCACTCAGAAAGAAAAAGGATGACATTCAGGATGCGCTCAAGAAGTTTTTTCCAGTGATTAGTTTTTGTAGAGAGTTCAGTCAAGAGTAAATTCTCAACTGAAATTTCAGCTGATGCTGCCCCACTGGCTGATTTCCAAGCAACATAGTTTTCTTTGTGTGATGTTGAACTTTCATGTGATGGTATTCGCTCTTTCAACTTCCTCCAACCTCTGTTGATGCTCCATCCTGATTGATCAGAGAGAACTGATGCATTTGCAGCACTTTTCTTCAAAATGAAGCAGGATGCACAGTACAGGGATTGTTTTTCCATACTCCAGCGTAACCAGTCTCTTGTGCAAGTCTGACCATTTGGAAGAGTTTTTGTCAGCAGACGAATAGGGAAAGCATGATTATCAGCATCTTGTGGAATATTACTTGGAATTTCAAAACAACTAATTTGAAGAAAAGATTGCATTTGGGCAGCACTGCTCTTGTCAATAATTCCAATGTCAGTCACAGTCAAACCTGTAGTACTCATTCATTGTTCTTGCTGCGTAAAATCTACATCTTCCTGTTGAGTTTCTTGATTGTACAAAAGATCTTCTGCTGCATCTGTTACTGTTGGCACATCTCCTTTTTGATTACTGTCCTCATGTTCAGGTATTGGCAATGAAATATCACCTGTTGCAGTTGTGGAGTTTTCACTATCTGTAGCATTGTTTGTTGGGTAAGGTGCGTTTTCCAGAGGTTTGAGAAATGAAGTTATTGGCTTTGAGCTCGTAGCTGCTGCTACACTCAGTTGTTTTCGCTGTCTCTTGCTTGCACCACTTTCAGATCTCCTCTTCATAGTGATCTATCTGGTCAATATGTAGCCTATCCACACTTGAAATATTCTGCTGTAAATAAGTAGCTTATCTACAGTTGAAATCTTCTACTGTAACATGTATACAAATGCTGAATGGTACAAAAATGCTGAAAAGACTTAAAATGAAGGAATACTAATTAAGAACACAAAATGAAACAGTCAGACAGGTTATCATCCTTATCACTGAATCGAAACTCAAGCACACAAGGTATAATATAAGAGGCTGAAGACAAAGGGAGGACATATATATATAGTTAACACAGACACGGATATAGACAGAGGGATAATGTCCAAAAATTTCAAATGTGTGTCCTCACGAAAGTCACTGTACATGATTGTCCTCACAGATTTTCACCTTGAATCTGGGCCTATAGACTACAAAAACCTCTGATGATGGCCAAGCTACCAAGCTAGGGACCAACCAATCAAGCAGTCACTTCTTTTAGCTACCATATGAAGATAATAATGAGGAATTTTCTCACATAAATAATTCCTTAGTCAACTAGACATAAAACTATAAAGACACTAAAATGTAACAATTCTCTATCTTTCAACACGCACTTGATCCAGCACCAGCTACTAGTAGTGGTTTGTTTATATAATCAGCTGACCTGAGAGGACACGTTCATCACGGTCTAATCTTGTACCATCAGAACCGATATATTTTTATTAATATTTATGAACATTCAGCTCTTTAATATAACAAAATCTATATCCGTTAACAAAAAAAGTATATCTTTTACCAAATCACATCTCTTATTTGCTTAAATTTGCAGCTCTACGCTGAAATAATATGTCAATCAAAATCCTAGTGAGGTAAGTCAAAGCCTAATGAGTTAAATAGAAAGGAGCATAAACACTGCCAAATTAAATGTAAAAATGTAATAAGAAAAACCAAAGAGGAGTTTGAAGAACAGCTAGCCAAAAACTCAAAAAGTAATAACAAAATGTTTTTTAAGTACATCAGAAGCAGGAAGCCTGCTAAACAACCAGTGGGGCCCCTCGATGATTGAGATACAAAAGTAGCACTTAAAGACGATAAAGTCATTGCGGAGAAACTAAACAAATTATTTGCTTCAGTCTTCACGGCTAAGGATGTTAGGGAGATTCCCAAACCTGAGCCGACTTTTGTAGGTGACAAATCTGAGGAACTGTCACAGATTGAAGTGTCACTAGAAGAGGTTTTGGAATTAATTGATAAACTTAACATTAACAAGTCACTGGGACCAGATGGCATTCACCCAAGAGTTCTGAAAGAACTCAAATATGAAATTGCGGAACTATTAACTAGGGTTTGTAATCTGTCCTTTAAATCGGCTTCTGTACCCAACAACTGGAAGATAGCTAATGTAACACCAATATTTAAAAAGGGCTCTAGAGGTGATCCCGGCAATTACAGACCGGTAAGTCTAACGTCGGTACCGGGCAAATTAGTCGAAACAATAGTAAAGAATAAAATTGTCAGACACATAGAAGAACATAAATTGTTGGGCAAAAGTCAGCATGGTTTCTGTAAAGGGAAATCGTGTCTTACTAATCTATTAGAGTTCTTTGAAGGGGTCAACAAACATGTGGACAAGGGGGATCCAGTGGACATAGTGTATTTAGATTTCCAGAAAGCCTTTGACAAGGTCCCTCACCAAAGCCTCTTACGTAAATAAATCATGGGATAAAAGGGAAGGTCCTTTCATGGATTGAGAACTGGTTAAAAGACCAGGAACAAAGGGTAGGAATTAATGGTAAATTCTCAGAATGGAGAGGGGTAACTAATAGTGTTCCCCAAGGGTCAGTCCTAGGACCAATCCTATTCAACTTATTCATAAATGATCTGGAGAAAGGGGTAAAAAGTGAGGTGGGAAAGTTTGCAGATGATACTAAATTGCTCAAGATAGTTAAGACCAAGCAGACTGTGAAGAACTTCAAAAAGATCTCACAAAACTAAGTGATTGGGCAACAAAATGGCAAATGAAATTTAATGTGGATAAATGTAAAGTAATGCACATTGGAAAAAATAACCCCAACTATACATACAAGATGATGGGGGCTAATTTAGCTACAACAAATCAGGAAAAAGATCTTGGAGTCATCGTGGATAGTTCTCTGAAGATGTCCACGCAGTGTGCAGAGGCGGTCAAAAAAGAAACAGGATGTTAGGAATCATTAAAAAGGGGATAGAGAATAAGACGGAGAATATATTATTGCCCTTATATAAATCGATGGTATGCCCACATCTTGAATATTGCGTACAGATGTGGTCTCCTCATCTCAAAAAAGATATACTGGCACTAGAAAAGGTTCAGAAAAGGGCAACTAAAATGGTAAGAGGCTAGGACTTTTCAGCTTGGAAAAGAGGAGACTAAGGGGGGATATGATAGAGGTATATAAAATCATGAGTGTTGTGGAGAAAGTGAATAAGGAAAAGTTATTTACTTATTCCCATAATACAAGAACTAGGAGTCACCAATTGAAATTAATAGGCAGCAGATTTAAAACAAACAAAAGGAAGTTCTTCTTCACACAGCGCACAGTCAACTTGTGGAACTCCTTACCTGAGGAGGTTGTGAAGGCTAGGACTATAACAGCATTTAAAAGAGAACTGATAAATTCACGGAGGTTAAGTCCATTAATGGCTATTAGCCAGGATGGGTAAGGAATAGTGTCCCTAACCTCTGTTTGTCAGAGGGTGGAGACAGATGGCAGGATAGAGATCACTTGATCATTACCTGTTAGGTTCACTCCCTCGGGCACCTGGCATTGGCCACTGTCGGTAGACAAGATACTGGGCTAGATGGACCTTTGGTTTGACCCAGTACGGCCGTTCTTATGTTCTTATGTCACATTTTGGTCCGATAGAGATGCAAATAAAAACAAGTTGTGAAACTTTTCAAATGCCAAAAAATTAACAAGTGTCTAAATTTGAGGCTCCCTTTGAACGTGAGGCCCAGGCCAAATGGCCTTCCTGGCCCCCCCTCTGATTGGCCCTGCCTGTTTATATACACCTCTACCCCGATATAACATGAATTCGGATATAATGCGGTAAAGCAGTGCTCCGGGGGGTGGGGGGCGCACTCAGATGGATCAAAGCAAAGTTCGATATAATACGGTTTCACCTGTAACACGGTAAGATTTTTTGGCTATCCCCAAGATAGCATTATATTGAGGAAGAGATGTACCTGCTTCTTCTTGTCATAATCCTAGACTGTGAGCTCTCAAGAGAGAGGCTGTTTTTGTTCTACCTAATACAGTGGGAGCTGATCCCTGATTGGGGTCTCTGTGTACTATTGTAATATGAATACTAAACAAGAAGAAGAAGAAACAAAAAAAGCTCCTCAATACATAGATCTGAGACTGAGGCATTTCTATTACAAGATAGCTCTCCTCTGAGAGAGGCTTACATCATTCTGTGCAAATTATTTCCTCTGATCAGTGTAGAATAACAGTTTGATACGGTCCTAAAAAGGTTAGTTTCCTTTTGCTATCAGTATTGAAGACTGTTCAGTTATGACAGATATTTCCCCCTTTTTTAATTTTAACAAAAACGATGAAACAAATTGTTTATTATTGTGTATTTTATAGAACAATTTACCATCTATATCCCTAACATCTGTATGGTGTTTAAAAATGAAATTTGAGTTGATTTGTTTTAGGTTGAATGATGGATTTATCTTCCTGTTTTTTAGACATCTTCCAGTGGATGTCCTGATTTTCCTAAAATGAAATAGCAAAATGAAATGAAAATGGCAAAAACTTGACTGCTTATTTTGTCTTTTAAACCCTTCCCCATTCCCTCTCATTATCTTATTCATTTATTTTATAGATAGTGTAGGAGGGTGGTCACCTGCTCCGGCCCTGAAGGGGTTGCCCCAGGGAGCCAGAAGATGAGGCTGATTGGGGAAGCAGTCACAGCTGGGGCCACGCCCCAATCAGGCCACAGCTGGCCCTATAAAAGCTGTGGGTTAGGCACTCAGGCAGTCTCTCTCTAGTTGTGGAGAGAGATGGGCCTGGCTGCTGGGAGCTCAGCAGGGTACCTAGAGTGAAGCAGGGCTGGGGAAGGGCCAGGGGAGCCCCAGGCTGGAAAACCCCCAGCCTGCAGGCCTTGCTGGGTTTGCAGAGGTGCAGCTCAGGGGTAGGCAAAGGCAGTAGGTCCAACCCCCCCTTGCTGATGATGAGTGGTATACACTGCAGTCTGCCCCAGTGAGTGGGGGCTACATGGTGACTGGCAGTAGCCACTGAGGTGAGGTGGGGGTAGAGGGTTGGGGGTTCCCTGGGGAGGGGAGACCCAGACACTGTGGGAGTACTACGGTGGGCAGATCCCTGACGAAAGGGGCACCGGGGTCTGGGAGGGACATGGGGGGCCAGCAGCAAGTGGGACATTGGCCAGCAGAGGGTGCTCCGGAGCTGGAGAGCTATTTCCCAGGATGACCAGCAGGAGGTGCCATGCTGGTGAGTCGCCGCATTGCTACAGGTAGCATCTGAGTTGTGCTTGGAATATTACCAAAAAAATAAGCAGACATCCTGCCCCACCCTCACCAGTGGAGGAAATGGGAGTTTTGCCATTTACTTCAGTGGAGCCAGGATTTCACCCATGGGCTCTGTCTAGAACAGCTAATACAGCAAAAACAGGGAGAGTAGGAGTAGGAAAGATTTTTATTTGACTCTTTTGTGTTTATGCACACTAGCAAAGAGTAGAAGAGTGCAACCCAGCTAGAAGGGCTCAAACATCCAAAAGTAGGGTGTGGCACTTGATGTGTCCCCCACCCTTACCGTGCCACCTGGAACTAGGGTACCACTGAGCCTGCTTGGGCTCCCTTTCACACTGTGTTGCTGTGATAAGATGCCAAGCTCTCAGCTTGCTCTTTCACCAGCATATAAACAGATAGAGACACACCCAGCTGCAGCTTCAGACACAGATACTGAGAGCAGCTCTTCATGAGAAGGCTCAGCTAAGGCACCTCCCAGTTGCTAAGGCACGCACCCCTCTCTGGAGAGTGAACCCAAAATTATGCTGTCCTGCGGTGTACATGGAAATGTAGAGCATTAGCTCATAAAATTTGTCCCATCCCTCAATGTGGAGAGAGAGATATACACAGCTTTCTGCCCCAAGTTAGGATTTCCACACACACTGGTTTAGACAAAACAAGTTTATTAACTACAAAAGATAGATTTTAAGGGATTATAAGTGATAGCTAACAGATCAAAGCAGATTACCTAGCAAATAAACAAAACCACAATCTGAGCTTAACACACTAGATAGGTAGAATATAAATTAGTAAATTCTCACCTGAGTGATAAACAGGCTGGCAGATTCTTAAGGCACAAGTTGCCTTGGCTTTCCTAGGTTTTCATACACAGGCTAAAATCCCGCTAGCCTGGGACCATCACTTCCCACAGTTCATTCCTTGCCCCTCAGGTGTTTCCAGGTGTGTTGTTGTAGGGAAACTGAGGTCCCATCATGATGTCATTGTCCCCTTTTTATATTTTCTTCCCACTTGCTGGAAAGCTTTTATTGTGACCTGGGTCAAACAGTTCCCATTGTGTAGTGCTATCTCTGAGAGGTTTCTATTGTACACAGTTCCTGGGGTAATCCTTGTGCTTCTGTGCATTTCCTCAATAAGCCATTAACATTGTTTGGTCTTTTTATTGTTATATCTGAAAGGCTGGTTGTGGGTGTTTTCAACCTCACAACATGTTTCAGTAACCTATACATAGCCAAATTTCATAACTTCGCATACGACGATAGCACATACAATCCAACCAGATGTTAATATTTAGTAGATCAAGACTTTTAGAGTGATACCTCACAAGGCATACTTTGTACAAAACATATCCTAATTACATGACAGTGGTGAATATTGGGGTGCCAGGGTGTCATAGCACTTACTAGGCATTCTTAGTAATTGTTCTGATGCTATACAAAAAGCTTTTGTTAAAACAAGCAGTCTTATATGTTCCAATCAGAGCAAGAGGGAGCTTAAAAACATAAGAGTTAAATTTTTAAGCCATGTCTACACTATCACTTACATCAGCAAAATGGATGTCACTCAAGGGTATGAAAAAATACACCTCTGAGTGACACAACTTTTGCCAGCATAAATGGTAGTGTGCACAGGGTTATGTCAGTGGGAATGCTTCTCCTGCTGACATAACTACCACTGCTCATTGGAGCAGTTAATTATGTTGATGGGAGAGCTATCTCCCATTGGCATGGAGTGGCTACACAAGAGCTCTTACAGCAGCACAGCTGCATCGGTACAGCTGGGCTGCTGTAAGGTCTCTAGTGTAGACATAGCCCTAGTAGACTCAGTGGCTGATGGATGCAGGTCAAAGAGATGTGTCTGCTGTCAAAGTTTGTCCCAATACCTGTACTATGTTGGATACAGGTGGGTATTAAATCGGCTTTTACTTATTAGGGAAACCCTCAGAGTAGACTTTGGTCCAGATGGTCCACTGTGGACTATTTTATGGTTCTAGAGAGGAAGCTGAGTAGAAAATATTTGTCACCCTTCAGGTTCAGAGTTTACAGAATTTACGTTTAGCTACTAGATAGATGTTTTAAATTTGAGTACAGAATAGAAGCAGAGCTCAGTGAGGTGAGAGTTTGTAGATTATCTGATTTCTCTGGAATCATGGGGGAAGAATAGTACCCTACAGAGAGCCTTATAGAGATCTAGGGAATAGATATTTTTATATGCTGAGCTCAATACCTTTACCACTGGGGATATGGGCTACAGCTATCCTATCTCACCAAGAGACCAATCAACTAACCCAACCCAAGAACTGGGATTCTGCTAGCTGGAAGGAAGCCTAGACATTTTTTTGCTGACCAGACTGAAGGTTTGGAAGAGAAAGAAGTGATGCTCCGGTTCTTCTCAGGGTCTGAAGAAATGTAAGTGGCACACTCTACATTTGAAGGTCAACCTCTAGAGACTGAGAAATAATCTCTGAAAGTTAAAGGGATAGAATGTGCTAAATTACAGAAGTATAAATGTTATATTGAAACATATGTAACAGCAGCGAAGTGGTAGAGGTCTACATAAGGAACTATTTAATAGCTTTTGTTTAAAGTTATTCAGAAGTGTTTAAATAAATTTTACAATTTTTATTTTTTGTATTAAATGTTTGTAAACTAAGCAATTATGTGATGATCTCTTTGAAGCTGTTATTAATACCTGCATTTAGAGTTTTGAATACAATAGCTTGTGGTGGAACTCTGTGTATGCTTTCTGAAAAAATAGAATTATTGGCCTGTGCTTCAACAAAGAGTTAAATTCAGGTTAAGGAAAGGAGAGTGTGATATTGGTTGTACATAACTTACCCCCTCACCCTGTTACTGAAAGGACACCTAAATAAACATGAAGTGCTGCTGCTACTACTACTCTACTACTAATCAAAGGGATTGATCCTGCACATGTCAGTAAATTTATTATATATCAGTAACTTTATTCATCTGAGGAACTCCAATAGGACCATTCATTTCAATAAATGTTGACAAGATCAAGGCCTTTATGAAGGCAAGAAATGACAAGATATCTGCTGGATATGATTTGTGAAGGTGTATATATGGAATGATGCATGGCTTTTGTTCCCTTCCACATTCCACACTGCATGTAAAGTTGTGTATGGAATGAGGCAAAGCCTGAAGGAGCTCTTGCTCATTCCATCTATCCACTGTGTGCATTCACTGCTCAGAATTGTGCACTTCAAGAGGCAGGATTCCACAGCAATGAAATATTGTTGTGGAATCTTTCACAAATGTTTTCTCCCAACTGTTTATCAAACACATTAATTAACAAAAAATCTAACACTTCAGAGCTTTAATGGACTGTACACAAATAATTTCCTCCTTGATCACTTTTATCTTCCTTGGTATTTGGGATGTCATAATGCATAGATTTACCTAATGTGAATTTCTATTGTTTTGAGAAAATAATAAAAAACCTTCCTTTCAAGTCTTCTGTATTCATCATAAAGAAAAAAGGGTCACAAATCTGATTTATTTTCTTAATTTGCATGTTCCCTTTAACAACATATTTAATTATCTTTAATAAAGAAGATTTAGTTTGATTCAGATTCTTATACCTTACAGAAGGCTCCATGATTACTTGAATTTTTAAGGTTAAAAGAAGTCTTTATTTCATACCTTTATTAATTATAGAGATGGCAAAAAAATGCACAAAATATTTTTCCTACTTTGCTGGTCACCTTTAAAATAAAATTTAACCCTAGCCTCCCCCCTACTTGATATTTTGCCCACGAGTTTATTGTCATTTAATAATTTCCTGTCCCCCTCAGAGTGTGCTTACACAAGCCAAATGACTTAATATTTCAAGTCTTTGAGACACACAGTATCCATTGCTGTACAGTAACTCCTCACTTAACATTGCAAAAAATGTTCCTGAAAAATGTGACTTTAAGCGAAACAATGTTAAGCGAATCCAATTTCCCCATAAGAATTAATGTAAATGGGGGGGATAAGGTTCCAAGGGGGAAATTTTTTTTGCCAGACAAGACTGTGTGTGTGTGTGTAACACATACAAGTTTTAAACAAACAATACTGTACATAGCAATGATGATTGTGAAGCTTGGTTGAGGTGGTGAACTCAGAGGGTGGGATATTTTCCAGGGGATGCATTACTGCTAAATGATGAACTAGCAATTGGCTGAACCCCCAAGGGTTAACTCATTGTTGTTAATGTAGCCTCACACTCTACAGGGCAGCACGAATGGAGGGAGAGGAGACAGCATGGCAGAGAGAGACAGAGACATACACAGTGTGTGTGTGAGAGAGAGAGATGCGGATTTCCCCTTTAAGTACACTGACCCTACTCTTAAGTACACTACCTTGTCAAGTTAATCAGCAAGCTGAGATGCAGCTGCTGCCAGGAAGCTCCCTCTGTCCTGAGTCCTGTTGTGTGTCCCCCCACTCTATGCAGATGGGGTAAGCGGGGGGCAGGAGCAGGGGGAGAGGGACACCCTTACATTAGCCCCCATCTCATCCCGCACAGCAAGCATGAGGCTCCTGGGAGCAGCTCTAAGGCAGAGGGGGGAAGGACAGCTGAACTGCCAGCAATTGCTAGCCTGCTGGGCGGCTGCTGCAGAGGGAACTTAGGGGAGTGGGGAGCTCATGGGGGGGCTGCCGGTCCACCCTGGTTCCAAGCCTCCACCAGCTAGCTGCAACGGGCTGCTCTTCCTGCAAGCAGTGGACAAAGCAGGCAGCTGCCAAATGACGTTATAAGGGAGCATTGCACAACTTTAAACAAACATGTTCCCTAATTGATCAGCCATGAAACAACGTTAACCGGGACGACTTTAAGTGAGGAGTTACTGTACTAAACTTCCAATATATTACTTCTGTAGTGCTCCCTTGGAGCCTGCAAACCATACATGGGAAAGGATGAAAACAGAGTTAAGATATATCCTGTTAGTCGTCAGCTTAGTGTACGTGCACTGTGCCTCAGGTGGTATGTGACCAGGATTCATTATTGAATGTGGTCCACTGATTTGATCATTAGCTTGCCCAGCCCAGGCCAGGTACTGATGGGGGCATGACATGAATGCTGATCCATGCCCCCTGATAGTCAAAGTATAAGGCATTGGTTTCTGTATAAAACTCTGTGTCATATTCCTCTCTCTTGTCATATGAGCCTATGGGACACATCTGTACCTTGTGCATTCATGCAAATGCAGTTCCAGCCAAGATAGTCCCATGAAACCTATTCTAGGAGTGTTAGCTATTTTCAGAAGTTATTAAGCAAAGAAACAAAAACAAGCAAGGAAAGCAAATCAGAACTGTTCGTTTGTAACTTACCAATAATTCAGCAGTAGAAGAACACTTTCTTTCCTGGCAATGTTACTTGGTTCAGTGCCAGCACCCACCCACAGTTATATAACTAAGTCAGTGGAACCCAGGCACTTTGCAGTTGTGCCTGTCACTGTACACTGCAGTCATTTTTCATTTAACTGATCTATATCATTTTTCTTTAGTCAATCTTTTCACTGCAGCCTTCTTTTAAAAATTAGCCAGGTCATGCATAAGTTTGAAACTATGTCTCTGAACAGAGCTAGCTGGGCACTGGCATAGCGTGCTGTGGTTCTCTCCCAATATCTCCGCTGAAGCAATTCCAGTGTGTATACATAAATAAATAAGCATTGGACTAAAGACATGAACTTGGAGCTCTCCCTTTCCTACTGAGGGCATTCATCACTAGGCTATAGCATCATGGTCAGGCTCACTCTCTGGCCCAATGACTATTCAATTATTTTTGTACAAAGTGGAACAGCTTCAACAAGAGAAAGTGACCAAAAAAAGGACCCAAATTAGGCTGACCTATAGCCCGGGGTTGGGGTAGTCTCTGGCAATGTAAGTGATCCAAGTTTAAATCCCTGAGTCGATGACTATTTGTGTATACAGAGTGAAATAGTTTCAGGAGAAAAGATTGAGATCCCTTCCTCCCTTCCCTCAACATACACACCAGAGTATCCCATAGTGTGGTGACTACAGCACTCTCCTGCAATTTGTGAGACCCCCATTAAAATCCCTGTTCCACATCAGACAGAACTAAGTCTGGGTCTCCCGCATCTTATGTGAGTTCCCTAACCAGTAGGTTAAAGGTTATAAGGGAGGCTCCTGCTTCTCATTTGTGAATTGTTCCTAAGTCCTGGTTGTATTTTTAATTTTATTTATTTTACCAAAACTATTTGGTAAATTTATATCAAATTCACAAATAGTTTTGGGTCAACCAAAATTGTATTTTTCAGGGAATAAACTATATGTCTGATTTTTTTTTTTAAACCCAGCTCCATTTTTAATAATGACAAGGAAAGTCAGTGTACGAGAGCTTTGTTAATAAAAGCACCATATTCCAGCATATGTTCTGCACAGCTCTGAAATTATTTTTTTTTAAGTAATAAAAATTAAATGCACAACCTTAACTCAGACCTGAAGTACTCAGCTCTTGAAGCATGTAAATCTGGCTTTGAGACATGCCAGTTTAAAATAAATACAGATAATAGATAAGATTAAATGGTGTTTTGAAGAGGTCGCAAATACGTTTGGGGTTTTTTTAAGCAAAAGCAGAAGTTTGTTTCTTGAGAATGTGTGAAATGGTGCAAAAAAGTGTAGAAAACTGTATGGATGTTTAAAGCATATGAAGATACTTCAGAGGCTGAGAAATCATTGTCAGAATGTATATACTTAGAAAAATTATATGGTGATAATTAAAGTAGTTTATGTTGATTTTGAAAAACTGGAAGCATGGACTGAGTGACATTGGTTTGTACTGGAAGAGAAAAAGTTGTGATTGTGTGTGCGTGTGTGTGTGTTGTGCAATTGCAAAGTTGGCAGTATGTGGATAGGTCGGATTCTTAACATTACCTTAAATAATGACTTCCTAGACTTTTAGGCCCCAGTCCTGCAAACACACATTTGCTTAACTCTGTGCACATGAGTAACCCGTTGACTTCAAAGTTAATCATGTGTTCAAATGGTTGTAGAATCAGAGCCTTACACCCAGATCCACAAGAGTATTTAGGCTCCAGCCTTCAGAGATTTGAATGGAAGTGATAATTCTAGGTCTTATTGATTATGTTGAATGGAAATATGCTTGAGCAACCTTAATTTTAAATTAACAGCTTCTTTTGTGGGAGCTACATAAAAACTGATTGCCTCTTAGAATATCTAAAATGTATTTTAGAGGGAGTGATTTGGTTTTTCTAGGCATTATTAGTCTTATAATTATCACTGGAAAATGCATAAAATTATAGAAAGGATTTTGGTTTTAACTGAAATACCAATTAATTGGCTTCTAGCTGATAATGGATGCAGTTAATCTTTTGAGTTATGCCTAATGATCTTATTTGGCTTTTTGAAGACAATCTGATGTCTCAATAGGCACATTTAGAGATATTTTTAGTTGCAGTAAATTATTTTTAAAAATAATGAGGCTAGCAACAAGGACATCTCTAGTCAAATCATGTGATTCCAAGATGAGAACATGTTTCCTGTCAGTTGCAAGTTGATATGTCTTTCAAGGAAAACAGTCTTCCATCTTCAGCCTAGAATTATCCATCTGATATCAAAAGAAGCCACATCAATAATCAGAGTTCAAGGACAATCAAAGAAATTAGAGTTGAGAAAGTCCTAGGCCCTGATCTTGCAAATACTTATGTATGTGCTTAACTTTATACACTGAGTACTCTCACTGAAATCAATGGGACTGCTCAGAGTGCATAAAATTAAGCATATGCATCACTTTTTGCAGAATCAGGGGCCATCTGGGTTAAATGAACAATCCTTCTACTACAAGTGCGGGATTGTTCCCCATATTTCCCACTCCCTAATGACATTAGCAATGAGGCTTCCACTCTGTCACATGAAACTATTCCACTGTTGAATAGTATTCACCATTAGAATTCCCCTTCCCTTTCATTAGTGTTCCCAATTAGAATTGGTTCATTTCACTTTTCCTTCCACTGCTTAATTTCATGGACCTCCCTTCAGCTATTTGTAAACTTTATTGGCTTCTTAGTACTGCCCCCATTTTAATAAGGACACAACCCTCCAATTCTCTCATTTTTTGATTTTTTTTCCTGTACTATCTTTTCTTGGTTATTTTCCAACTTATTAACTGTTCAATTAAACTAACAACTCCAGTTCAAAAAAGATTCATTTTTAAAGCAAATATCTTTAAAGCAGTCTTCACTTCAATCCTACATTCTATTCTGCCTCGCTTTTGCTAAAAGCTTGCCCTGAGTTAAAATCATGCATTGATTCTAATGAGAGTTTCCAGTGCTAGGCACCTCTGAAAATCAGGCCATCTTCATTTAGTTCACAAATGTGGATTTAGGAGCTTAACTTTAGCCCTGAAGCTTTGCACATTTTGGTCTTCTTGTAGAGACAGAGGCACAAACCTTGTCTTTATCATTTGAAATCTTTCCCTGAAAAAAGAAGACTTATGTGCCAGAGTTCTGGAATAGTATCTACTCTATAATCAGGTTTGTCTAAGCTATTGCCATTTTTGTCTACTAAGCTCTCTGGACTAGATTTTTAGGCATTTAGAGATTTACAAGCAGCCTCCAACTAAATTTCAAAGTATTTTTTTTTAAATCAGCCTTCAAGTGGTAAACCTCATGCTCAATGTGAATTGCTGAGAATAGCTGACTTGTGTGGTATACATTTCTACATTTTGTCTTACCTGGTGGATCACAGCTAACCTACCCAGTGTATTTAGCTTGTATTACAGTTTTTTATTTATAATTGAGATATTTCCTTATACTGAATTAGAAAAATCATAAGGACTAAATTCAGCCCAGTGTCCACAAAATCACAGAGGGTTTGAATATAATTGTCAGGTGATCAAACATAAGCTATTGGATTTGTGACTAAATTCTTCTTGTATTTAAAAGAGGGTTCTCTCATATGAAATCTTCATTCAGAGCTCCAAGCACTTGATTCAAAAGCCACTGAAGCTCATAGTCTTTCCATTGATTCTCAATGGGCTTTGGATCATTCCCCAAATGAACATGTTCTATATATCTCCATACATAATCAATATATCCATGTAATGTTATAGGCCTAGCGTGGATGAAGTGTGCTTGACGTGAGATCCGTGTTGACAACCAAAGCAAGAATTTGAGATTTTAAGCAGTCAAGAGCAGTTTGTGAAAAATAACTTTGTTATGAGAAAGATATAGAAATACCAGATAAGGAAATAACATTGGGGGCATTGCCATGACAATGTACCTGTTGCAATATATCTGCTGCAGTTGTAAACAAGAACTGGGAAAAGAGGAACATCTTGGGCCTAGGACTGCTTCGGAACATCTTGGGTTTTGGCAGTTTGCCCAGACCTGTCTCTTTGAAATTGCCGAGACACTTGATGAACGTGTTTTACAAGCCACTCCGTCACATCAATACACTCGCACTTTGGAGTCGTTCGTGGACCCAGAGCCCTGTTTGGATTAAGAAGTGGTAATGCTGCCTCCCTGCATCTTGTGATTGGACTGAAAGTCGACCGGTCATTGGGACTTCAATTCTGATCTTTAGACTTTAGAGTATGCTAGGGTTATGAATGTGGAGTGAGTGGTTTATTTTGTAAGCAATAAAGAGTATTTGTGGATTATATACCAACACTGTGTCTGGTATCTGCCTCATCCCCTATCTCGTAGGGAGACTCCTGCTGTGGGTCTAGCAAACAGGGAAGCAATCATTTAAAACTGACCTAGGTAATTATCTTAATCAGTAAGCTGAGTTATTTATGGAAGCTGCTTGTGAGACAGATGCAGCTGCAGTTCAAAGAACTCTCATTTAATCTCATCACTACACTGGATATATTGCTGATGCAATGGCAAGCCAGTAAAGACAGCTTTAAGAGACAAGCTTGAAACAATATCCAGCAACACAAAGCTTGTTTAATTGCTCCATCTCTAAAATGGGAAAATATCTGCTACAAACTGGAAGCATTAGATTTATTCCATTCTTTATACAGCCACAATGCTGTTTACTCACCGGCAAGTAAGTTTTGGGCATTTTTGATTATAGAGGTTACTATGTCACTGCCTAGAAGTGGGTAAACTGTTAAATACTGATTTAATCACAGTGCCTTAAGCAATGTGCTTAGAAAAGAGTCAGATTTTCATTATACCAAGGACTATATTCATTTCATTTAATCTGATCATTCTAGGCCTTACCCAAGGCAGAAAGATTCATCTGCATAAGGAGTGAAACAATCTCACATTACACTGTGTCCACACCCGAGTTTCACTACTTTTGAACAAAAGAACTCAAAGTCTGCAAGTAAATGTCAAACTATCCAATATGTGCACAGCTGAAACCTTAATTTCCTGCCATGGAGGCAGAAGTTTCAATGAACTCAGCCCAGGTTCACAAATCTGGACAGTGTTTACACCAGCTGAGGAGCTACTCCTGAAAGCGTCAGAGGTCCCTTGAAGTCATTAAACTTATGACAATTTATACCAATTAAGAATCTGCTTGTCAGGCCTGAAATATAACCTAAAACTAAAGCAAGTAAATTTCACCTGCGGACAATTATCTTTTACATTAGCAAGTTGTATGCTATATTTGGTTTTAGGTTCACTACATGATTTTCTGTCTATGCTGTCTTTGTGTCCCCAGCACTATAGTATCCAAAATGTTTTTAACTCAGAAAATAGATTCTACCACATCAGTGGTCACATTTGTTAACAAAAACAGGAACTGCTAACCAGTCATTTGCATAATCCGTTACTACATAATTTTGCCCTTAAAATTTAGCACAAGACTTTTTGTTAATGGAAATTTTGAAAAACCCTGAATGTTATTTGAAGTGTAATGTTTTGCTATTGTAGCTACTGTCACATGGTTTGCAGTAGTATGTAAAAGGGGATTCAACTAGATTGCTGGATTTGGCCATTGTATATCTGGATGGATGCAATTTAGACTTGCTGATGCAGGACAAACCTTCTGTACAAGACACACACACACACAAGAACCATTTCCTCTGAATTGTGGCAAAAACAGGAAGAGGAAAACCTGAGTTAATAAAAAGCAAAATTAGTTCTGCTTCAGCTATACAATAAGACTACATTCATACTAATCTGAGATATTGATGAACTATTAAACAAACTGAAAAATATGCTAGATTGGTCTAACTGCTATAAATATAAACTGAGCTGTTGCTACTGGAGGTGTGTGAATGGTTCATAAAGAAACTAAAGCCAATTCAAAAGCCCAGAGTTCTGTATATTTGTTACGTGAACCTTAGCCCGCATTCAGACAAACATTCTGGAACTGGGCTGATAGGGTATTAAGGATAGGACAGTGCAGACACTACCACCTGGAAGGGAAGTACCACTCCTACTTTTACTGTTTCCTCTCCCAATCCCATCCCTGTCCACTAGGGCTTCAAAGGATGCTGGAAGACTGCTTCCCCTAGCAGGGTCTTCAGGTATGGACCAACATCATCCAGTTCATAATGGGTCCTCTGTGTTGGGGACAGGATTTGATTATCACTGCAGAAGGCATCAGGAACTGGGAAAATATTTCTGCTGCAGCATCTACTAAATTGATACAATGGTACACCATTAGTATGAGAAGGAAAGTGATGTCTTTGTATTACAGTAGAATTTATATGCCCCAAATGAGATTGTGCTACATATACACGTAGTAATAGACAGTCCCTGCCCTGAAGAGCTTACATTCTAAATACACAAGACAGATAAGGAGAAGACTGGTGAGTGATAGAATATAAGAACTGGGTTTGGGGCTTTGAGTTCCTCCATAGTGAGGGATCTGGGTGTTGAATGAAAACAAAAAACACAATATGGATGATTTGTTCCCTGTCAGGTGCCAGTACAAATTATATAAAAATTAAAGACATCAGATATTCAAAGAACTACTAGGAATTTCTCATTTATTATATTCCAAATAGGAAACAAACACTGGTGAAGGTTAGACTTGGTATACTTATAGATCACTTCAGGGACCTGGCAGAAGTGAAATTGGGCAACATAGGTGAGCTCAGGTCATCAGTACCAAGTAAAAGTGAAGAAAGCAAAACACTGATACATAGTTCTTCACACATGATGAATTGTACGTGAACTCGAAGCTATTAAGCAAGTCATGCATTTTATTTAAAAAAAATACTGGAGACCAAATAATGCAGGAGCAGCTGATGTAGACAGAAAGGTTTTGGATTGTTTTGTGTGATGAGAACCTATTTGGATTAAATAAGTCTCTGCATATACAGAAGAGATACTAACTTGTTATATGCAAAACAAGCAAGATTTTAAATTAAGTAGTAGGAGAGAAGAAAAGAGCTTTTGTTTAATTAGAATATTCAGGTGTGTACTTCCAAGGCAGTAGATGGCGTTGATCTGAACCAAAAGATGAAAATTAAGAATATCCTTGGGTTATGATACAACAATGAAAAATACAGGGGAAAGCAACAATATGCAAGAGCTGAGAGAATAGCAAGGGAGGAAAATTACAGAACCACCTCCCAAAGTACCTGGACTTGGAGAATATGTTTAGCTGTGTTGTCTGTCCAAAATAGATATTCACTGTAGCTACAGCTTTATGATCCAGAAAAGCCATCTTGGATATACTTATTGACAGAGAATGTGAGAATAATATGGAAGCTTAAAATTAGTGACAATGTGCTACTTTAATTCAGCATAGGAAGGAACCGTATCACAGAATGCAGATGTTCAAGCAGATTTTAGGAAAGCAAGTTGGGGAATTAAGAAATCTAGCAAGTATGGTGTAAAATCTTGCTGCAAATCTTTTTAAATGCAGCAGTAGTTAATCAGAAAGTTTAAGGGAGAAACCTTATTTTTTAGATTCTTCAATGAAAAATTGAAAACCTGTAATGATACTGTATTGCTACCAAACGAAGGAACTAGCTCTTTTGGTTGGAATTTGCTGAAATTCTACCCATCTGTGAACTAAACTAGGCTCAGGGATCTTGTGGTTTTAAAATTTATTCTTCAAAATAGATAACACTTCTCTTTATTTCTTCCAATAACTGAATTAAACTCCCCTTATCCCAATAATTCATTGCAGGCTATTTTTGTAGTATTGTCTGTCCCTACCACATCATGCTGTTTTTACAGAAAAAAAAACACTTATGTTGTGCTTCTTTAGTGATGACCTGACGCCATACCACCTTGTGCAATATAAGCCAGAAAGATTTCACAAATTAAGATGGGATGGGTTAGGCCAGGTCAATACTTACAGGGAAGATCTCAAATGAACAACTTGTTGCTGCAGAAAGTGAAGTTGGTTCTTCTGTCCTTGTCACTACTGAACAATGCCTCAGCGTCATGAGAGAGAACACTTTGCTGATGTCTTTTAAAGGAGACAAAACTGAGTTGACCACCTTTAATTGAAAATCCCACTGGGCTTTTCATAATAATATCTTAACAGCTGATGTTTCAGGTCAAATTCCATCGCAGGCAGTTGCATTCTGCCAGCCTAAAGTCTTGTGTAGTGTTACTGTGGACTGTCAAACAACCACTGTATTGCTTCTTAGAGGCGGCTGTATTTCGTAGTGAGTGAAGTGATCTCTCCTTCACAGACGTGCTGTGAGGTCTTCATGTAGTGTTTGGCTTGGCATATAGTGCTCTGTTAATGGAAGATTCCATAAAAATGCAACATAATGTTCTTCTGAGTATGTGTCAGTGTGGATTCCACTGTCGATGGACAAGTCCCTCATGCTTGCAAGACTGAATTGATTTTTTTTTTTTTATTATTAGCAGTGTCCATCAGGGCCTCACGTTTGCCCTGTGCCCTCTCATGCTCCCATATGAGCACATAAAGGACAGGGCAGACACAACCCTCCCTCAATTCTTACTACCTGTGGCAGCAAGTCAGAATTTAGCTGCTGTCCAACCCACTAGATCTTAGCTCAGGTTAAACACCTTCGAAAATCATCAGAACCCTTATTTTTTTAATTTAGTCACCTTATTCTGTTCTAGTGCTTTTTGGATCAACTATAGCAGATCACTCCTCCCTGTACAGACCCACCCGCAGAAAGACTTAGAAATGATGCACTCTGAATCTGCAGGTATGAAACCTTGTCCTTCCTGTGATAGACTAATTTCTTTAAAAGATGGGCACAGATGATGAGTGTTCTGCTTGGGAGAATCCCATCTCTCATACAAGCTCGATCTGCCTCTTCTTCACTGAGAGGACCCACAAGCCAAAGATGAAAGACTGAAGCTCAACCTTCTGGAGCAATCATGAAAGTGGAACTGGATCCAGAAGAACTGAGCTCAAAGATCTTTCTTATAGTCAAGCCCACATCCTCCAGTGCTCCATCCAGAAGGCAGATGACTTAAACTCTGTGGAGAAAATGGCACTTGAAAAAAAATGACTATGTTCCCTAGGGATCCACACTCCTCCACCCTACTGAAAAGTGCATCACTCAAACCATCATATCAGCAGAGGCAGCACACATTGTCTCACCGTAGACAGACTGACTACCAGAATAAGAAATGCCCAACATACAATAGAGGGTGACAACCTTCCTCAGCATTGCCCCACAGTCTGTCCTATTGACACATCAGCAGATTTGACAGGATGATCAAGAGCCGCACTCAAACCAGTCCACAGAGTGATATTCAGAAGCTGCCTCACCCCATTTCTCTGGACATGGGCTCCTGTGACAGACACATGAGTGTCTGAGATCACCGCTCATGCTATCCCATCCAATTCTGCTCTTTACTCCTTAAACATCCCCCTTACCCATCCCTTTTCAGGGACCCTGCTCACTTGAACCTTTTGCAAACAAAAAAGGCCTCATTACTTGATCTAAGAGCCAAAGAGGAGGTCCTTTGGGAAAACAGAAAGAGGATTCTACTCCCCATAATTCCTTATTCCAAAGGAAGGTGGTCTCCATCCTATTAGAGACCTGAGGAGACTCAAATTCATACACCACCTCAGGTTCAGGAAGATAATGCTTGCCTCCATCATTCCAGATCCAGACTGGCTTGCATCTCTTGACTTGCAGGATGCATACTTCCACATAGCCATCCACCAGGCTCACAGGAAGTACCTCAGGTTCACAATGGGGCCTGACCATCATCAATTCAGGGTTCTACCCATCTGACTCTCCACGGCACTAAAAATATTCACCCCATTCCTGGCTGTAGTAGCGGTACATCTGAGGAAACAAGGAATCTACATCTACCCATATGTAGGCAACCGGCTGACCATAGGCAGGTCTCAATGAGATCAAAATAACTTTCGATCATATCCTTTCCCTATTTTCTCATTTGGGACCCTTAGTGAACTCTACTTGACTCCAATTTGCCAAAAGGTTTTTCTGCCACAGGACAGATTCCAGACCCCTCAGTTGGTAGTACATGACATACAGATAAGACTGGCAACAACAATGTGTATGTGTCTGGGGCTCCTAGGCTACCTGCCTGCATATACGTATGTGATGCTGCTTGCCAGACTTCACCTGCGGCTTTATAAGCTTTATACAGGGTAAACTCAAATTGTTCGCCCTCTATAACACAGAGAGATATGCACAGCTCTTTGCCCCCCCCCCCCAGGTATTTATTAATTAAAAAGTTCTTATTAAATACAAAAAGTAGGATTTAAATGGTTCCAAATGATGACAGACAGAACAAAGTGAATTCCCAAGCAAAATAAAATAAAACACACAAGTCTATGCCTAATACAGTAAGAAAACTGAATACAGATAAAACCTCACCCTCAAAGGTGTTCCAGTAAGCTTCCTTTTACAGACTAGTCTCCTTCTAGTCAGGGTCCAGCAATCACTCACACTCCCTGTAGTTACTGTCCTTTGTCCCAGTTTCTTTCAGGTATCCTTTGGGGAGGAGAGGCTCTCTCTTCAGCCAGCTGAAGACAAAATGGAGGGATCTCCCAGGGGGTTAAATAGACTCTCTCTTGTGGGTGGACATCCCTCCCTCCCCCTGTGTAGAATCCGAGCTACAAGATGGAGTTTTGGAGTCACGTGGGCAAGTCACATGTCCATGCATGACTCAGAACTTACCAGTAGCAGCCACTGTTTACATGCTACCTTGAACATCCTCAAGTGTTCTTATGTGGATTGGAGCCTTCCAAGATCCATTGTCCGTTAAGGTTTCTTGATTGGGCATTTAACTGGAAAATTCCTTTCTAAAGAAGCTGCCCAAATGCCTTACTAAGGATACTTAAAATCAAACAAGTATACAGCCAATATTCATAACTTCAAATACAAAAATGACACATATATACAAATAGGATGAATATATTCAGTAGATCATAACCTTTGCAGAGATGTTACATGGCATATGTAGCATAAAACATTCTAGTTATGTCATATATTCATAAGCATATTTCCATAATGAGTTATGGGGTGCAATGTCACAAGATAGATGCTTGTGCTCACTGCTTTTAGAGAAATTTGGGATGAAATGTGACTATGAGATGGTTTGGATACAAAGCATGGCTGCTCACTGCCCTGCTATTAGATTATCTACATTTCTGAATTAAACAATACATATTAGGGGCTGATTCACAATGATTTTTCCCCTTTAGCAACTAAATTGTGCTGTAATGTATGAAGAATTAACTATATAATTCATGTTCCTTTACAAAGAATGGTTAGTTACCCCACAGTAACTATGATTCTTTGAGATGTAGTCACTGTGGATCCTTCTCAAAGTGTGCCTGTACCTCATGCATGAGAGACTGCCTGCAACCATCCCCCAGTTCCTTGCAATTGGAAGCCTGTGGAGCTGAGGACTCTGAAAAAGCAGGAATGGAGGATGAGTTGTGGGATCCACACTGACTACATCATCTTTAAGATCAACAGCTACTGTAGGGTAAGTAACCAATCTTTCTTGTTCAATTATGTGTCAGTGTGTGGATCCCATTGTAGGTGACTGGCAAGCTGTGCCCTTCTCAGGAGGGGAGTCTTGGCTTCATAAGTTAATCAGAGATTGAAACACAGCTCTTCTGAAAATGGCATCTGCTCCGACAGCTATGTCGGATGTATAACAAAGATCTGTGGGCTGATCCCCATGACTGCCTTACAGATCTCAGAGATTGGCTCTAGACTCCGCCAAATTGCAAGCTGCTTATAGAATCATAGAATATCAGGGTTGGAAGGGACCTCAGGAGGTCTTCTAGTCCGACGCCCTGCTCAAAGCAGCTAAATCATCCCAGCCAGGGCTTTGTCAAGACTGACCTTAATAACCTCTAAGGAAGGAGATTCCATCACCTCCCTAGGTAACCCATTCCAGTGCTTCACCACCCTCCTAGTGAAAAAGTTTTTCCTAATATCCAACCTAAACCTCCCCCACTGCAACTTGAGACCACTGCTCCTTGTTCTGTCATCTGCCACCACTGAGAACAGTCTAGATCCATCCTCTTTGGAACCCCTTTCAGGTAGTTGAAAGCAGCTATAAAATCCCCTCTCATTCTTCTCTTCTGCAGACTAAACAATCCCAGTTCTCTCAGCCTCTCCTCATAAGTCATGTGCTCCAGCCCCCTAATAATTTTTGTTGCCTTCCGCTGGACTCTTTCCAATTTTTCCACATCCTTCTTGTAGTGTGGGGCCCAAGTTTGCAAGTTAAATGAGCTCAGATGGATCAGTCATGACTCAAGATCACCCCACTCTGAACTGCTTCTCAGATTTCTTGCCACTACTTTGCTAAAATACAATTATACTTAATTAAATTCTGAAAATATGCAACAGGGCTGCTCTATTACCATTGGTTTATTTATAAAAATATATATATATTTCTGTAATTTATTACAGCCATTAAGAATTAATCCCGAGGAGAAACCAACACAATTCCATAAGAAAGTTCTTCAAATATGACAGTATAAAAAGAATCTGTCAAGTTGCAGAACTAGAGTGATATTTAATCATGTCAAGGAATCATGTCACCAACTTGGAAAGGCATTTTCAAATACACGACCCTGAGGAGTATGCTGCACTTTCTTCAGAAAAAAATAACCACAACATGCATGCAGTCCTGATTAACCTACAAACAAGGAGACTGCTACAACACAGGTGTAGTGAGGGGATGTGGCCTTCCTCCCAGACAGATGGGAGGACAGCTGGGACTGTTCCCTGGTTGGCAGAGCCAGGACACCCATGCCCACCCACCGGAAGCAGAGGGGCAGGACAGGAACCAGAAATGTAAAAGGGGGGGCCCTCCAGCTCAGTTGGAGAAGAGCCGCCGGAGGAGAAGGACGTCTCCCACCTGCTGCTGGAGCTTGTACCGGATGGTGGCTGCTATAGCACCAGAGATCCGGAAGGACTGCTGGAGCTGCTGGTCCCTGGAGACGCTAAAGAGCTGTTGGGGCTGCCACTAGCTGTTTACCCTAGTGAGATGAAGTGCAGCCCCAGGACCCAGGTACTCCCTGAATGAGAGTGTAGGAAGTAGCCCAAAGAAGCCAAATATAGTTTGGCTGCATTGCATTTGGCCAGCATGTTGCAGCCAGATTCCCCTCTGACTCAGTGGCAGACCAGTCCGCCATTGTTAGGGCCCTGGGCTGCGACCCAGTGAGTTGGGTGGTTCCGGGTACCCCTACCCCTGTCACCTCCCCTCTCCCCCCACCCTCCCGGGGGTGGCAGGCTCCCTACTCTAGGCCAAGAAGCCTGCATTTGTCAGTGGTCCACCACAGCCAGGACCTCCTGTTTGCTGCCCCACCCTGCTGGAGGGCTTGGGCTTATAGAATGTGCTGCTCTGTCCTGACTACAGGCCAGAGTGCACTCACCATTTGGGGCCCCGCTGTGCCTGAGGGCCTGGGTTACTGACTGTGCTACTCTGCTGAGTGACAGAGGCCCTGGTGCTAATTCCCCCCCCGAGCCTTCCTCCTAGAAGGACCAGGAGGGACAGGCACAAGAAGTTACTTTGGACTCCATGTTCATAACTAAGACAATTACATTAACAATTGATGAAACTACCTTACTGGATGCTTGCCTAGAATTAGTCACTGTAAATGGAAGGCTTCAGAATTTCACAAAACTGTTGATCTTGTTCTGGAAGGCCTGGGGATGAAACTTACACTGGATGCTAAAAACGTATGAGGCAAACATAGCAGCCACCATTCAGGAAGGGATCAAAAAAGAAATCAAGACTAATTTAATTGAAAGTGGATTGTGCCACATGATTTGGCTGATTTCTATAGGTATTAATATTCAATATATTATTGCAGGACACATTGCTCTTTGGACTCTAGCAAAGAAACACTCTTGAATATTTAAAATCAATGATTCTTAAAGTTGTTGGCATCTAAACAAGCAATCCAAGGCATATATATTGTATCACAATGCATAATGCAGCAAACAGTGAAAGGAGAGAAGTTAACAGCTGAGGACCAGAAAACTGAAGAAGCAGAACAAAAAAGATTCAGCATGAGGGGAAAACAATTTACTCTGGGAATGATGATCAAGAAGACTGTGGACCAAGATCAAAATTATCTGATTCATATGGTTGAAGAAGCTGGATATAGTATATCTGCTGAGGCCATGGGTGTAATATTAAAGGGAGTTCACTGTTGTGCCCATGCACTGCAACTTGCAGGTGAAGACTCTACAATCTGACATGAAACGGATATATCTATAAAAAAAACACTGAGAAACCAAATGATATTGGTAGTCATTAGAAAATTAAAATACCCAATCTTAGATTGTCTTACCAGATAGCATTCATCTTATGACATGCTTGAGCAACTCTTGGAGCTCCGAGATTTCTGCCAGGACATGCCCACTTCAAACCATAAGCTTCAACTAACAAAGCAGAATGGAGTGCCATAGAAGGCATCACAATTTCACTGAAGCCTGCTAAAGTGAAACAATATCCTGGCCATGGGTGGTGATTGAGGTGCTTGGTTAAAATGCCCACTGGAAACAAATCTCTTTTTACTGAATCCTTCTGTCTTCAATGAAAAAGTATGAAAAAAAAATCTGTTTGAAAATACCACTATTCTCTCCTCCACACCCCGGCTTAACCAGGAGATCTTCAATATTCAAAAATCAAAGAGGAGTCACACAAAAAGTGGAAACTAGGATAAATTACAGATTATGAATATAAACAAAAAACACGTTTGACAAAATTAAAAAGGCTAAGGCACAAAACAAGATCAATCTAGCTAGAGTCATAAAGGGTAAAAAGAAAACATTCTACAAATACATTAGAAACAAGCAGAAGACCAAGGACAGGGTAGGCCTGTTACTCACTGAGGGGGGAAAAATAATAACAGAAAATGTGGAAATGGCAGAGGTGCTTAATGAGTTGCTTGTTTTGGTTTTCACCGAGAAGATTGGTGGTGATTGGATATCTAACATAGTTAATGCCAACCCCCCTTTCCACCCTGTTGTGTGCTGCTCCTTCCCCTGGGTGAGTTACTCAGAGGTCAAGTTTCCGTCTCTATAACGGTCCTGGGGACATCCTCCTTTGCAAAGGGCCACAGGTCAGTAGTGGGGATAGTTGACCTACAGTGAGTGGGCTCCAGTTAGCCTGGCAGCTCTTCTATTCCTTTGGATAGCAGGTGAGGTGTTCCTTCCAAAGAGGCCTGCAGCCAGCTACCTCAGGATCAGAAGGGGGTTTCCAGAAATCTTGTTGATCAGGCACAGATGTTAAATAACAGCCCACTGCCATTTGGTATCCAATAATGGAAATATTAAGGGGAAAATGGATTCCTTTCTGTTTTGTTGTTTTGCTGCTCTGAGCGGGAGGTCTAGCAAAGCCTTCCTGCAGCTGCTTGAGGCAGACTGAACTGGTGAAGGCTTCAAGGGTGTGGCCATTCCCAGCCTGCTGTGATTGACACATCTGGTAGCTGTCTCCAAGGAGCTGCAAGCTTGTGTGAGATCCATTGTAATGGATCTGTGGAAGAATTGATCTCCTTTGTGCAAAACTAATGAAGTTTAATATTCAGTGGTTTGAGAGGCTATATGGAATCAATGTTCTGTACCATGAGTACCTTTGTTTGAGAGAAGTGTGCCTAATCTTGACTGAAAAAAAGTGTGTGTGTCTTTACAATAGTGAGTGTTTAATGGCAAGGCACCCTTTATCTTCTAGAGGATATAGGACAGAGACTAGAAAATAAGTAAATAACAAAGATGGCATCCCCTGTAGAAAATTGTACCTCAGTGTTTTGGCAGGCTGTCCCCAAATGCCTTTTTTAATATGGGGTAGAAGCTCCTGCATGACATTACACTGATAAACTGTTTCAATTATGCAAAGTTAATTACCTCAGCCTTATTTAACTATACATTCTTTTATAGAAATTTAAAATGGAGATAATTGTTCATATCCAACTATAAAACTCAGCTCATTTTTTAAAGACAATATGCCTAAAACTATATCCAGAAATTGGGACATATTTATTTTAGAGAACTCTTGAGGAACAGGCTATGCATGACTAAGCTCAGGAACTCTGAGTTTATAGTATATATGTATACATTAAAATCTGCTCTAATATTATTTCCAGTTATTCTTACACTAAATTCACAGCCAACACAATGCTGAAAAACAAACTACATGCTTGGAATATTAAAGGGTTTAAGAAAAGCAGTATGGCTCTGGACTCAAAAGAGTTGTGTCCTATTCCAGCTCTGTTACTGGCCTGCTGCATGGCCTTGGCAAGTCACTTCCCTATCAAGGACACATGAAATTAAAGATTGGGTAAATCAGGTGCTGGCAGAACAGCATGTAACTTGTAGGAAGGATACTTGTCATAATAAACAAGACCTTTTAATGGGGAACTATAAATGTTTGTACAGAGGCAGTGTTCATAGGTGAAGTACAAGGCCAGCTAATTACTCTGTGTGATGGGGTGTGACTCACCACTGCAGCACCTCCTGCTGGCTGTCTTGGGAATTAGCTCTGCACCCTCTTCTGGTGGTGTCTTGCCTGTCATCACCTCTGCTCCTGGACCCATGTCACCCCAAGGACCATGGCATCCTTTTCAGGGCACAGTTCTCTGGCTGTGTCACACTGGGTTCTCCCCCTTTCCAGGGAAACTGCAGTCAACTGTCCAGCCAATTCCTTCAGTGGCAGCCACAGCCAATTGTCTGGCTACTTCCTCAGTGGTGAGGAAGGGGCGGGACCTGGGCCCACCCACTACTCTGTGTCCCATCCCTGGAACCCTGTACATAGCAGCCACGTGCTGCGTCCCCTCCAACATCTCTGTACCTTTCCCTGGGCCATTTCCCCATGGCTCCCAGCACCTTCTTTGCCCTTACCTCAGGACTTCAGCCTGCCTTAGCAGCTAGCCAGGAGTTCTCTCTAGCTTCCCTGGTTCCTGCTAGCAGCACTGCTGGCACTCCTTCCTCCTGCCAGGAGTCTGACCTTCCCTCCTCAAGCTCCACACAGCTACTGAACCCTGCTCTGCCCTGCAGCCCTTCTTATATGAGCCTGCCAGGCCATGATTGGTTACTCCTCTCAGCCCCTTTCTAATTGGCTGCCTCTGGCGCAGCCTCCCTACAGCTGCTTTTAACTCCTTTTCTGCCAGTGAGGGGCAGTTGCCCCATCACACTTTGCATTAATACATGTCCCCATGTGAAGATGAAGGCTTCACAAATATAGTAAATATAGGTAAGAGTCATATTATATGTGCTGGAGATTTAGCTATCATTTAGACAATGCAATTGTAAGTAGAGTCAGGATGAGCTCTACCCTGACATCTGGTGGTGAATTATGGCGAGTGTGGAAAAGAACTCCAGGGGCTGATCTTGTTTGCATAGGCACACCCACTCGCCTGGCATGAAACCACAGCAACTCAAAGTGGTTACTTTGGCTGGTGTGGGATCCCCAGTTTCTCTGTTATTGGGGCAGGAAGAATAAAGTTTTGTCACCCTGATTCTGTGAATCAAGGCCAGTGGAACTGTTGTATGACAGAAGGACTGAGTGAGTCATTCACCATTACCTAAGTAGCATTTGCTTGTCAAGGGGCATGGGTTACAAAACCCAGTGAATAGAGAGAGGATGGGGACAGGTATCTGTACCTGATGGTATGGCCCCCTCCCTGAGGGGGGTTGAAACACCAATTGCACTACCTCCTCTCTCCACTGTTGAATGTCAGAGCTAACTTTGATTCCCTTAGGAGTCTAGTTACAGACTGCTGAGCTGAGTTCACTTTGGGCCAATAGTGCACCAGCACTGGGGCTCCCCTACTACTAGCTGAAATCACTAAAGAGCTGAAATCACTAAGAGCTGAAGCTATTTAAGAGCTGAGATCACTGAGGTTGTGTTAACTAGTGGGGGAGCCTGAAGCTATATTGCTAAGCTAACTTAGCTTAGCGGGGGTGAGCGGAGCGGCTCACAGGTCGGTGAGCGGAGCGGCTGGAGGAGCAGCTAGCAGAGCAGAGCCTTGTGGGAGCGGCCCAAGGGACGGCTGGAGCGGAGCGGAGCGGCTCACAGGTCGGGGAGCGGAGCGGAGCGGCGCGGCTCATAGGTCAGTGAGCGGAGCAGAGCGGAGCAGCTGCCAGAGCAGTTCGTGGGACGGCAGGAGTGGGACTGCGGGTGGAGTGGAGCAGTTCGTGATGAAGGCTGCGGTGGAACCCCACGGAGAAGCAGCCGGTTGGCCTTGGATCACGTAAGGTGCCCCTTAACACCCTGCTCCCCCCCCCCTTTGAACTCTGGGGCTGCACTGATCATGGACAGAGACTTTGGGGGGTTGTTGGACTTTTGGGACTTTGGTGATTCTTGGGTCGCTGGTTTCAAGAACCAACGGGAGAGGACACGGCCCAATTTGCTGGGGTGGGTCTTCGCTCATGGTTTGGTCTAAGAACTCTAGTTGTGGTGTTTTTCCAATTTAATGTTGATGTTGTTTACCTCATGTTATTAAACATTTTCTGTTACACTCAGAGTCCGTGCTTGCGAGAGGGGAAGTATTGCCTCTTAGAGGTGCCCAGGGGGTGGTATGTAATTGTCCCAGGTCACTGGGTGGGGGCTCGAGCCGGTTTTGCATTGTGTTATTGAAACGGAACCCCTAGATACAGAACCCGACCCTTGTTGCTGCCAACTTCGATGGGCAGAAGGGTTACACAATGAACAGACTCCCATTCAAATAAAGCAAAAGATTTGGAATGGAAAGATCTCTGGAGACATTTGCCTCTATTATAAGAGATACACATTTCACTACCACATGTCAAATATTGATTAAAAGTATTTAATTTCCTCCACGCATCTGTGGGTGTCTTTCAAAATGTAATTCAGCTACAGATAGGAAGTATCACGATTTCAGATCACACTTCAATACATATAGAGGTATCATGGTGTATCTCCTGTGCATGCAACACATGCATTGCATGCCTGAAAATTCACAGAAAATGTTTTTTTCTACAAAAATAAGAAAGCCCTGCATGTAATGAATCTGTTCACATAAGATGTCTTCTTGTTTTGCTGGCAAAGCATGCAATGCTCCAAGTTGTATCACATTGCCTAGGCAACATGACTCTGCAGGCAGCTGATTTCCTGACTGACTGTGCATTGGAAAAAGTAGCTAAGGCATACAAATGAAGAACTGAATCATCTGTGATAGAACAGAGCTAACGGCATGACCTCTTCATCAGGATGGAATGTTTAGTGCAAATATGGTCACTAAATCATTTAGTGCAAGAAACTATTCAACAACAAAAAATAAGAAATAAAAGGACAAAACCAAAATTGGAATTAGAGAGTACTGCTTACTGAAAAGCAGGAAAAGAGTTGAAATGGTATTTCAGTGAAGCATTGTGGTGTACCAACGTGAATGGAACTGCGGGTGTGCAGAAACAAGCAAGCTATACTGTTGGCCCTGTCTACTTTTTATTAAATGAAAAGAAGATGTGGAATAAGGCAAGATACAGTGACCTAAATAACCTATACAACGCCTGCAGACATCCTGAAACTAGCTGGCAAAACCTAGCAACCTGTACGCAGTTATGAACATTTGGACAAGCTCCCACTGATCTTCAGTTAGATGAGCAATGCAGAATTGCTGTGAGGCAACACAATGAAAAAAATTGTCAGAATCGGGCTATTTTGCAAAGATTAATTCTTGTTGTATGTCATCTTGGAGAACAAGAGCTGGGCATAACTCCCTGAATCAGGGCAATTATGGAGAAACCTTAGAATTAGTGAGTTCAATGCTTTATTTAAGCAGCATTTGTAAATTTCTAATGCTTTTTCTGAACATTGAACAGAATTCAGAATGACCTTGTGGAAGCAGTAAGAAATGCCCAACTTAATGCCATTGCCAAATAAATTGAGAAAGTACCATTTGTTGCTATTTTACTTGATAAAACTTCAGCTATTGCCAATAAGTCTTAGCTTTCGACTGTACTGCATTATGTGACCAAGAATGGCGATGCTACAGAATGCTTTGTTGGTTTTACTGAAGTTAGTAACAGTTTAACTACAGCTGACCTTTGCCAGAAGGTCAGCTGTAATGATGTGCCAGAAGTTTAAATCTGGTGATAAATTAGTAGCTCAGACATATGATGGTACAGCAATAATGTCAGGTGATGTAAGTAGGCTTCAGAAATGTGTTTGTGAAAAGTTCCTTGTGCAATTTTTGTTCATCGCTGTGCTCATGTTTTAAATCTTGTCCTCAGTTTTGCAGCAAACAGTATCAGGGAATGTAAGATTTTCTTCAAAAATGTAGAAGGAATATCTGCATTTCTCTCTCAATCTCCAAGTGGGCCTAACTTCTTCAAAACATAGTTGTACAGAGACTGCCTTCTGTTTGCACCACAAAGTGGAATTTTCATTCAAGTCTTCTACAAATTGTTAAGCAGAACAGAAAAGCTCTGATCAAACTTTTCAAGTGTTGCACAAAATCCAGCAGACTGGAATGCTGTCTTTTTTCTCAGTCAAGGGTTTTCTGCCCATGCTTGATGATTTTCAGTTTTTGTTTCTTCTTTGTCTCTGCAACAAAATCCTTGAATTAACAGAAGTGGTGTTTGACATTCTTGAAAGCAGGATGTACGACACTGGGTTTTGTATTCAGCAGATATTGAGACATTAGAGAAAATTTACCAAAAGCGACAAACTTTTGATGAGTTTTGGAAAGAGGTGTCAGAGCTAGGTACATATGAATCTTGGGGAAAAGAGCAAGGGAAGGCAAAACAACACATAACGTGTCTCTTCTTTGAGTTTAGTGACAATATCAGTGAATAGCTATCAGTATGATTTGGGAGTGGAGAAAAACTTAAATTTGTCCATATGCTGAATCCAAAAAGATTCAAGGAGCTCCAGACATATTTTCGTGTTGATGTTCTTGAATCTCTGATAGGGTCTTATCTGAATATGTTTTTACATTAGCTGGTTGCGTCCCAAACGGTGTGAGCTCTGTACAGCTCAGAACAGCTGCAAGGGAAAGGTTCGTTTGAACAGTATGAAACTATTTATATGCTGGATTTACATACTTGCTTCTCTAAGGTCAACAAGTTGGCTGCGTTAATTCTATTTCTACTCTTCAGCCACAGTGGCAAGGTCTTTTTCAACTTTAACGTGCATTAAGACATTCACATGAAACGCCCAGGGAGCTGAACACCTGTCCAACTTGGCTTTACCTAATATCAAAAAGGAACTGATTAGGTATCTGCTTAGCTTATCAGATTTCTATGACTTGGTCACCGAGGAGTTTCTCAAAAAAGATAGAAGGATGGATTTTCAATTTCAGTAGAAAGATTAGGTAATCACATATTTGTATATTCTCAGCTATCACTACATTTGACTATTAGTATTTGCCAAAATGAATGCATTAAGTTTATTAATTGCTATGTGTGTATTAGAAAAACATCTTTTTATCTCTCAGCTAAAAAGTTTTTGCATGACTTACTAAAAAAAATATCATGGCACACCATTGGAAGGTATAGACAGGAATTCAGGTCTTCAAACTAGCCAATGGAGATTTAATAATGTGCTTTGCCATCATAAAAGCATGTAACTATTAAAAAGGAAACAGTAAGTGTATATTTATAAACTAAATACAGAGATTCAATCCCCCCAGTCAGTGCTTTGGAAGACAATGAAACTAGTGCTTCAGGGATATGTAGTTTCCTATTCAGCTTAGCATGAGAAAAAGAAAAGATCAAAACAAACTGATTTAGATATTTTGTACACACAGAGAAACAGAAAATGTTATTTTTTTAAAAATTAAGCAAAATATTTTGAGTGGGGAAATAAACTGGGGGAAATGTTGGCTACATTTATTTAAAGAGATCAAAATCTACAACATATATTAAAAGCTTAACGATATCCATGACAGTCAATTAATTATGAAATATATAGACATAGAAGAAAAATTCCAAGTATATTATGAAGAATCTTTTACTAGTGAAAATAGATTAAAGTGACCCACAAGCTGATTAGACAATCACCCAAATTACTTAAAGTTACTAAATAAATTAGGGTTTTTAAGGAAATTCTATTAGAAAGGTATAGAACATGAAATAGAAAAGTTATTAAATAATGAAGGAAGGAAAGGCCCCTTAACCAGATGGCCTGACCAAGAAGTTGTGTAGGAGCTCCAAGAAAAGAACTCATTTATTAAATATAATTTTTTTTAAATTACCTCTTTTCTTAAAATGAATGTAAAATGATAAGTACACCAAATCTAAAGAAATATTCACAACTATGTTTTTTATCAATAGCAGTTGTCACAGGGAGATTAACTACTTTAAAGGAAATGAATCACTGTGACAGAGTAGGGCTTCCCAGCTGGGCTTGATGAGGGACACCTGATACTAATGAAAGGAAGGAAAAGAAGCTACTGGGTGGGGGGGAATGGAGAAGGGAAAATCTCTCTGCAGGCCCTGGCTCTGGGAGCAGAGAGGCACAGGCAGGAGCATAGGATGGGCTGGAGAAGAAGACTGTAGACTCCTGAATGGGACCCTGGGTCTAGGGATGAAATGTGAATGGAAGTGACTTGATATAATTGGGAGAAGGCCCAACTATAAATGAGAGAAACAGCCTGTAAACCAAGGGAGTCTTAGCAGATTGATTATAGCTAAGGCTAAGATTTTGTCATGGTTATTTTTAGTAAAAGTCACAGACAGGCCACAGGCAATAAACAAAAATTCACAGAAGCCATGACCAGTCTATGACTTTTGCTGCTGTGGCTCCATTGTTTCCCTTGCCACCATGGTGACTGGGAGCTGTAGGGTTTCCCCTCCTCCCCCCTGCAAGGCTGTCCCCAGTTGCTGGAACCCTGAGGATGCTGTTGCCTATAGCTGGAAACCTGCGGGGGGACTCTTAGGAAGCTGTCACCTGTCGCTGGAACCCTGCCAGGGCCCCATTGGCTGCCAGCTCCAGTCCTGCAGACCCAATGGCTGAAGCAGAAAATGTCACTGAGGTCTCAGGAAGTCACAGCTTCCGTGACCTAATATATGGAGATATACCTATCTCAGAGAGCTGGAAAGGACCCTGAAAGGTCATCAAATCCAGCCGCCTGCCTTCACTAGGAGGACCAAGTACTGATTTTGCCCCAGATCCCTAAGTGGCCCTCTCAAGGATTAAACTCACAACCCTGGGTTTAGCAGGCCAATGCTCAAACCACTGAGCTAATCGTCCCCCACCTCTGTGATATAAACGTAGCTTTAATTATAGTACAACCCTTGAATGAAGACAGGAACTTTGGGGTGAAAAGCAGGTAAAGGACTACCTGATGTAGCTGAACTTGCTTTCTTTTACCATTGGACAATAAAGTGACAGCCTGAGGAAAAGTCATCCAGCAGGACTTAAGGTGTGGTGTCTGTTCTACTAGGGTGGGAGGCAGGATGGACTGGTAACAAGAGGGGGAACTGAGATCCAGAACACTTGAAGTGTTGTGACCGGCCAGGAGGAGACATTCAGTGATAACAAACCTGTGACAGCAAATTTTTTAATAATGTAGAATCAAAAATACTGTGAGTTTAACCAGAGGATTCAAAAGCATATTATCTACTGTAATGAACAAAGATCAGGTTGGGAGATTGTTTAATAGAATCAAATCTCTAATAAAAATAGATTAGTATTATAGTCTTCATAGCTATAGAAAAAAGCATTTGATTGTGTAGAGTGGCATATTTCATCATATGCACAGTAGTATTTTCAAGGGATTATATGATGTCAATAAGGAGAAGTCACTATTTCCTAGACACAAATCAAACACTCCACACTAGTTTGATGTTGAAGTAGACAGACCACAGTACAAAAGTCTCACTGATACCAACAGTACAGAGTCACCATGCCTCCACAAGAGGTAATAAATTACTCATCCATGGCACCTGTAATTTCCCCAAATACAGCCAATGATTATAGTAACCTGTTGTCAATTGTTACCATGAGGAACATCACAGGAATAACAATGAAAATAGAAATCCTATTCCACACAAATTTGAGTCTGTCTGGCTACTTAATAATCACAGTTTACTAGTCTGTTCTTGTAATGGTTGTGACTTTGCACTCCATATAATTTTATGAAAATATGCTAATAAGTATGAATATAATGTAACTGGAATATGCTTCGTAGTAAGGTATTATTACAAAGCTTATAATCTACTGAGTGTAGGCCATTAATGGTGGTTTGGAATCTTGATGGCTCCCATCAACTAGTGTATGGGGAGATTTTGGCAAAGCAGTAAAGTGCCTGAAACCACTACTGCTTATTGCTAAAAGAAGCCAAGTTATCAGGCCGTAAAGTGGCCATGCAGCAGGCTTAGCTTAACCAAGACAGGAGGAGAGGGGGGTTTGGGTGCCATAGAAAGGGCAGCTTGACCCTGCGTCCTTCCTGATAAGAATTGTGTTGAAGTTGCTGATACATGCATTTTAGAAGAGCAGGATGTTCCCTCAGGAATGTCTGTTAGAACCTCAAGGCTGCAAACTCTGGGAAAAATCCACACCTGGTTAATCAATAATCAGAAGGAAACCTCTTGCTAGACCATTGAAACTGCTTGCTTAACAGGTTTTCTTTAAGGGACATGTCATTGTATTATAAATAAGGGGGAAAAGTTTGAGGTGGGGGCTCTTCAAGTCTGGACTCTCTCCCTCTGGATGCATCTTGTGTTCCCCACTGGCAGCCGCTGTGCCACTCAAGAGCAACACTCAGCTTTGGTAATTATTGAGGGTTGGGGGAGTTTTACTAACCTGTTGTGGACATGTGTAAGTGCTTGAGACTAAGTAAAGTTTAGCTTTAAGTGAAAGCACTCTTGTGTTGTCCTGTTTGTGCCAGCCATCTATCGGTTGGATGGCCGTGTCTCCCCTGATTTATTTCCTGACACCACCTCGCACAGAGTAAAAGTTACCAAGAGCTCTGGGTTGAAAGAACCCTGGGTAACACTAGGACAATTGACTATAGATGGCTGTGTTTACTTGCAAGCCTTCCTGTGAGTCAGGCTGGGAAGAATGAAGGCTTGGGGGGGGGTCTCACAGGACATGTGACCATGTCACCTGGTGTTGGAATCCATCTTAAACCTGGGATTTTTCCATTTAGAAGGAGGGGTGGGACCCCAAAGAGACAAAAAAATCCTGCTTTATGCCAAAGCTATATAAGGGGGACAGTCATGAGAAATTTCCTAGCTACCACCTGAGCTGGAACAAGGACTGTACGAGGGGAAAGGATTGGGCCCAGATTAGGAAGGCATCCAGTCTGTGAAAGAAGTGTATTGAAACATCTCTGAGGGTGAGATTTTATCTGGATTCAGCTTCTTACTGTATTAGGCTTAGATTTGCGTGTTTTATTTTATTTTGCTTGGTAATTCACTTTGCTCTGTCTGTTATTACTTGGAACCACTTACATCCTACTTTTTATATTTAATAAAATCACTTTTTACTTATTAATTAACCCAGCGTAAGTATTAATACCTGGGTGGGCAAACAGCTGTGCATATCTCTCTATCAGTGTTATGGATGGCGAACAATTTATGAGTTTACCCTGTATAAGCTTTATACAGGGTAAAACGGATTTATTTGGGGTTTGGACCCCACTGGGAGCTGGGTATCTGAGTGCTGGAGACAGGACGACTTCTTGAGTTGTTTTCAGTTAAGCCTGCAGCTTGTGGGGGACAAGGTTCAGACTTGGATCTGTATTTGCAGCAGGCAAGCATGTCTGGCTCAAACAAAGCAAGGACTGAAGTCCCAAGCTGGCAGGGAAAATGGGCTCAGAGGTAGTCTAGGCACATCAGGTGGTAGTCCCAAAGGGGTTTCTGTGATTCAACCCATCACAATGGTGTCTATATAAAACTTACAGTCCTTGGCCTTGGATCTTTCTAGATGGACTGCTCTAGCAAAAACCAGAAGAGTACTTATGTAGCCAGGAGCCTCTGCCACATTTTGGCTGTAGAGTCCACCAAGGAAACATCCAAGATGACAACCATGCAGGGCCGGCTCTAGGCACCAGCAAACCAAGCACCTGCTTGGGGCAGCACATTTTCAGGGGCAGCATTCCGGCCATTGTTTTTTGTTTTTGTTTTTTGTTTTTTTTGCTGAGGGTGGCAAAAGCCTAGAGCCAGCAGCAGCGCAGGGGGGGGCGCCCTGGGACCGCTGTGGTTTGTGTCGGGGAGCAGCGCCCGCACCTTGTGGCTGGGTTGAGCGGGCTCCGAGCATGGGACACTCGGGCTGTGGGCCACCGGGTGGGGGGAGCTGCCTGCAGGTGCCACAGGGCGACCGCCCCCCAGCGCCGCAGCCGGGGCTGGGTGAAGCGGCCCGAGCCGCCTAGGGACTGCGGCAGGGCAGCCAGGAGCAGCAGCAGCAGCGGGGCCATAGTGGGGACCGGTGTCTGGGGCGCTGCCATGTGGGGCCTGCGTCCCGCTCTCCGGGGCTCTGCTCCCTCTGGGGCTACCCTGCCCCAACTCCTCAGTCCCCTGCCAGGGCAGTCCCCCAGCTCTGCCCTCCTGGATCCCGGCCGCTCCTGGAGGAAGGAGCCCTGGCCGGAAGGGCCCTGGGCTGAGGCACGGCCTGGGAGCCCCGCTGCTTACTCCAACCCTGCCAGCGCCGGACTGGCTGGAGGCGAGGGGGGAGTGGGTGGAGTCAGCACTGGTGGGCGGGAGCCCAGAGCTGGGGAGGCAGGGGTGTGTGGGGGGCAGCCAAAATTTGTTTTGCTTGGGGTGGCAAAAAACCTAGAGCCGGCCCTGCAACCATGACTTACTATCTGTTACTTCAGGCATTTGTTTGGTTGTCAGTTTTTTTCTTTTCTCCGAACCCATCAGCCCTTGTGCAAGTCATCACTGCTAAGGAATCATATAGGTGTGCTGAGCACACAATCATGTAAATGTGGTAGCATATTTCTGTGCAAATGCCCTGTGAAAAGTGCTCATTATTCCACAAGTCATAATTGGAACGTGTGTAAAACAAGTTTCCTCTTAAGTTTGCTCCCTGACCACAGACCACTAATGAGAAGGAATGATACAAGATCACTCCGAAGGTCATAATGCTCTTAGTTTCTCTTGCACAATGACCGTCTTCCTACTAATATGGAATAAAATGAGCAATGAACATGATAATATATCACTGCCTCTGAAATTATTAGGATATTTATATTCTTCTTTGAGTAATTGTTCCTATAGATGTTCCAAGTGTGTGAACACCCCTTGCTCCTCTGATTGGAGATTTTTGGTAGCAGTGTGCACATGGTCTGCATCTGGGCTCTGAATACACTCTTTTAATTTGAGGCTTTCTTGATTTACTCACAATTTTGTGTATTTGGGGGGCGCTCCCCCCACCCTCCCATCCTTTCGCATTCAAGGCTCACCACCACCCCCTACTGTTTTTAATTTTTGTACAGTATGCCCAAACCCCCAAGTTTTAAACTCTGCCATACCTTCACAAGATCTGTTTCCCTAAGCGATGGTCATTCCAGATGTCTCCATCCACTGTCTGGAGAACACACATATCCTATTAAAGTACAAGATCTGCATCAGATTCAGAAGCAGACAGAGGAAACTGAGGGAAGATAAGGGTAAGTTTCTCCTGATGGTTTGTTTGATGAGTCCTTTCTTCGACTCAGGGCTTGACTACCTGTCCTGTACAATAGGGTCAGTCAGCCCATCATCTTCAACTTCCATGACTCTAACTCCATCAGATAAGAACTACAGGGCAGCTCCAGAGACTAGCTTAAGACCTCAAAAAAGAAGAGACCTAAGTCTCCAGTTAAGGAGGTGTCACTGTGCCTCTGGGTTACAGCTGAGGATACCAGTTTCAGGACAAACTGCTGAGAAATAGGGTCGCTCACTCCAAACTGGTGGTTATTCTATTATTAGATATCCCAAGCCAGAAACAAAAGTAAACTTCTGTCTCATCACATGGTTAACATGAAGTACAAACTGCAATCTCCTTAGGCATCCCAGCCCTTGTTTCACCACCCAGACACTAGACTTTATGGTGAGTGATTATTTAAAACCAATTTCATCAAACAAAGGGTCCCTCTAATCCCAAGAGATCAGCCACATAGCAAGCTAAATATATTACCCAGGTATTATTCAGTAATCACACTGTTGCCAATCCTTTAGAATCTAATACCTAAAGATTTATTTATAAGAGAAAAGGAGAGAGTTAAAATGGCCAAAGAAATCATATACTGTCGCGAGGTAGATACACCCCATCAAGGGGTGTCTGGTCACATACGGTCAGCAGGGAGTTTATGCCCCAACTGCTCAAGTCTATGATGGCCTAACCCACAAATGAGAGAGTGCGACCTATTGGTCAGAATCCTTGGGCTACCCTTCCTCTCAGGGACGAGTGACCTAGTAGTCACGGTAGATTGGGCCACCACCCAGGGTCTCAGGCCCTCAAACAGGGTAGAGCAACAAACAAACAGTTGGGAGGATGGGGGGAGGCTCAGGCCCGCAGGCAGGGCGGAGGAGCAAACAAACAGTCTGGGTAATCTAGCATTCTGACTCTGGTACACTGTAGACAACCACAAGCCTCTAGACCTAAGGGGGGAAGCTGCCACCCTGGTGTGGGGATTGCCAGCAGGGGTTAGGGGGACCTAGGCCCACCACTGGGTCCCAGCCCAGGGCCTTAGCAGTGGCAGGGGGGTCCCGCCACTGGGTCAGCAGGGATCCCACCAAAACAGGCTGATGGGTCTCTTGGTGCTACAACTGGACCAGTACCTATTTCCCCAGGGCCACTTTGTACCCGGTCTCCCAGTACATGGGTCTCTGGGTTTGTCTGCTGGTGAAATCTGCAGTCACTCAGTCCCTTCCCAGGTCTCTGCTGGCCATCCGGTGTCCACCTGGGATTTGGCATGCTTGGCCTCTGTGAACTGGGGCTTTGCAGCTCTGTGGAGGGAGCTCGCAATACACGTCCACCCTCTTTGGCGGTCCAGCCCACCTGAGCTGGGCTGCTTCCCTTTATACCCTGTCTCCAGGGTGAGCATGCCCAGCAGGGATGGAGAGGCATTGCTTCCCCAGTCTGCTAGTGCACACTTAATCTTTGAAAGGCCAGTGAGGGGTTGATACACCCTGTCACATATACATACAATCATTTCAAAGTTTTTGCATCAGGTTTGTAGCAGTTTGAATAAACTGCTGGCCCGTAAAGTCTCTGGTAACTTCCAAAAGACTAGAAGGTCCTCACTCCATTGGTTTGAATGCCCCCTTCAGTGTAAGTGTAAGTCCAGAGTCCAGAGATCAGAGCAGCAAAGAGGCAAAATGGAGATGCTTCCAGGGTCTTTTATACCTTTTCCCATGTGGCAGGACTATTCTCAGGCCTAGTTTGTGGGAAATTACATGCACAAGAGGGAGTCCAGGGTCACATGAGTAAATCACATGTCCTTGCATGCTTTGATGACTCATAGGAGCAGCCATTACCCATATTTTGGCTAAGGCGTCCACAGGAAGGCTCAATGGGTGGGAACAAGCTTCTTCTATGGCCTATTGTGACAGCTAAGTGTTCTTTGATGGACCATCAACTTGAATGGTCCATTCACAATGTGCTGGGCAGACTGGATGTAAATTACCTTGTGGGTGTTACACCCAGGAGCAAGTATCAGGGGGTAGCCGTGTTAGTCTGTATCTACAAAAACAACAAGGAGTCTGGTGGCACCCGCAAACACATTTGAAATACTGGTACATAGTAAATATTCATAACTTTAGATACAAAGATGATACATGCATACAAATATGATAATCATATTCAGCAAATCATAACATTTCCTTACATTACATACTTTGCATAAGATTTATTGCAGTTGTCTAACAGTGGCAATATTAATGATATAAATGGTCAAGGGAGGGAGAGATAGCTCAGTGGTTTGAGCATTGGCCTGCTAAACCCAGTGTTGTGAGTTCAATCCTTGAGGGGGGGCCAATTAGGGGCAAATATCTGTCTGGGGATTAGCCCTGCTTTGAGCAGGGGGGTGGACTAGATGACCTCTTGAGGTCCCTTCTAACCCTGATATTCTATATTTCAATCAGGGGAAAATCACCTCAGATGCCTTCCACTTTTTGGAGTGGGTACAGTCAAGACTCTTAGACCCACCAGTACTGAGTTTCCTGTGCTGACCAAGAAAACTTACTATGCTTCCTGCACCAGAAAATCTCTTGACATGCATTCCCATCCAGCACCAATAGCATCACCCAGTTCAAAACCAGCCAGTCACTACCATCTCAAAGAGGTCAGTGCCAGCACCAGATCCCCTGGTACCCACTCCACTCCACCAGCAGAACACAACCCTCTAATTCTTCCCATGCATATGCAGAATGAATTTTGTTACGTGCACCAATATTGAGGTAATGTGTGGTGGGGGTGGTGCTGAGGGGTTCAGAGTGTGGGAGAGGGCTCAGGGCTGGGGCAGAGGCTTGGGGTGCTGGGGGAGAGGGGGCTCCAGCTGGGGGTGCGGGCTCTGGAGTGGGGCCAGGGATGAGGGGTTTGAGGTTCAGGCTGTCCCAGGTCCACGGCAAGGAGAGAGGACTCCCCCCAGCCCTCTCTCCCGCAGCAACACCTGGGCTGGAGGGAGAGGCGCCTCTCCCCACCATGGCAGCTCCAGGGCTGGGGCCATGGGAGAGGCACCTCTCACCAGCCACAGCAGCTCCGGGGCTGGGGGAGAGCACCTCTCCCTGCAGCAGCCCTGAGTACCTGCATGGCCCTTGATAGGCTGCTGCGCGGCCATGACACTGTGCAGCTTAGAGGGAACTTAGATAGGGGACATTCTGGTGAGCCTGGCTTGCCATCCTTGGCACCACTGACTATAACATCTAAATCAGTTCTCCAGCATCCCACATCCGAACAGATGGCACCAGGTTCCTGTTATCAAGGGACCTCCGGTCTCCAAGGAACCTGAATCCCCCTGTTAATGGGTATCAAAATAAATCTCTTCACTGGCCAATGCACTCACCAGTACTGGAAAGATCAACTCCCTCTTGGATACAGGGGTAACATCTCTTCAGACTTGAACAGCTCCACTCAGAGGTCTAGTTCCTATCCCCTCATATCCTCAACACCTGAGATCTACTCAGAAAGAGGGTCTTTAGGAACCAAACATATGAGTCCTTCGGCAGATTCATATTCTATGTATCCTTGGGGTTCAATGCCCTTCCCCTATGCCCCACCTCAACTGCCCTTTTGGAACCCCTGGGCCACATATGGGGACCAGTGCAACAAGGCACCTTCACACAGGAGAGACTATCAGAGAGGTAGCCATCTATTTCTCAGGACCCTCCCTCCCTCTCCACCTCATCAGGAATCTGCTCAGAGACAAGAAGTGAGGACTGACAAAGAGGCAACACCATCCACTAACAAGTCCTCTTCCTCATAGTGTAGCCATTTATTTATTTAAAATGAATTTTATAATGTTGTATTATACCACAAGGGGTTCAGCTCTGGTGGCTACAGTTTCAAGCTTAACAGAGTGAAAGTCACCTCTGCTACTTGCTTCAGATTTAGAGTCTCTAAGAACACATAAAGACCAAGGGTACGTCTTCACTTACCGGAGGGTCCGGCAGTAAGCAATCGATGTTCTGGGATCGATTTATCGCATCTGGTTAAGACGTGATAAATCGATCCCGGATCAATCCCGGAAGTGCTCGCCGTCGACGCCGGTACTCCAGCTCGGCGAGAGGAATACGCGGCATTGACGGGGGAGCCTCCCTGTCTGGACCCGCGGTAAGTTCGGACTAAGGTACTTCGAATTCAGCTACGTTATTAACGTAGCTGAATTTGCGTACCTTAGTCCGAAGTGGGGGCTTAGTGGGGACCAGGCCCAAGGGTAGTGACCACACATACATTCACAAGTACAAGGTCTTGTCATTTTACAAGTTTTATTAAAGTTACAATTACCAAAGGCAGGAAGAGGAAGAGGGGCACCCCCTGCAGCAAAATACAATGCAAATGATGAGCCTCCAAAGGGAGGTGATCCGCATCCGGCATTTGATCCCTGCATGGCCAGCCTTTTTTTTCTGATGATTTGGGCAAATTATTTTGGGGAGGCTTAGCCTCCCTAAGCTTCTTATACACACTTCCCATGCTGGTGATGGACTTTCCTACTTCACCATTGGAAAAGCCTCCAAAGAGGGGTGTTTGTGTTGGGTGTGCTCCTACACACTGAGGTGCATTTTGAACCACATATCCACAGAGGAATTTTGCAAGTGACTGCTTGTTGGATGCCATATTTAGAAACTTTTTCCATGGATACACAGGGAAATCACCAATCAAGTGGTATTTCTTGCACCCAACCTTATATCCTGTCTGGTGTTGTCTTTAAGCAGTTTTATAGTGTTGTCATATTTGTCAAAGACATCAATTACAGAATTAGCTTGGTCAAATCCTTTGAGGACCTGTCTCAAGTACTCAGCAGTCAATTCAAAGAATGTGTGGAATTTGTCTCTAGACATCATTTCCATGACAGCCAAGACATCTCTGATGTACACTATGGCTTCTTTGTTGCATGCTCTTAGCTCATAGATTCTTTTAGCTTGATCTTCCATCTGATGCCCTACTTCAGTATTGTCTGTTCTTCTCATTGTTCAACCAGCATAGAAATGGGGGGATACAGGCACAGGTCCTATTGGATGACTAAAAAGAGTTGCCATTGAAACTTCATCTCTGCATCTTGCAAATGTCAGGAAAAGAATCGGTGGGAAAGAATTTCTGGGATGATAGCTGCTATTATTGCCCTTTCCTTGCCAAACTTAAATTTGGTCTTCTTGGTCATGTCAGTAAATGCTTGGATGCCAGATTTCTTGACTGGACTAAAGACATGACATGTGTCATCAGAATGAAGTGCACCTCTTAAAAATCTCTCTGTTTGTTCTTCACCAACATCTGCTACCTTCAGTAGAGACTCTTGTATTTCTGATGATGTTACATGTATTCCAGTAAATAAGCTGATAAGCAGCTCTCAGGGCCAACGCCAGGTTTTTTGCCACCCCAAGCAAAGAATAAAGCCGGAGTGCTGCTGCCTAAGCAAAACAAAAACAAAACGGAGTGCCACCGCCGAAGCAAAAAACACCAAACAAAAAAAACGCCCCTTGAAAAGAGCTGCACCCAAAGAGCCAGAATGCCGCCCCTTGAGAAGTGCTGCCCCAAGCACATGCTTGGAACACTGGTGCCTAGAGCAGGCCCTGGCAGCTCTGGATGTGATTCAAAGTCAAATGAGCTTGTCATATTGTTGATGCCATGGTTGGTAAGAACTGTAACATGCTCTTCATCACTTTTCAGTGAAGAAGCAAAGACTCGTTTGTGGACTTTGTCTTCACTACTTCTTGTTAGGACACTTCTTTCTTTCATAGCTTTTGCATATTCATCAGGACATGTCTTGTGATGCTCCATCTGGCAAGGGCAGGCTTCTTTCTGGTCAGTCCTACAATCCCTCTGCTGCCCTTTGAGTCCTTGATGACAGTTTTCTTGTTCCCATGTCACTCCAAATTTCCCTGAAAGAACCAGGATTCTGATGCACAACAAATTCCTCAGATTCAAATGCACTGTGTACTTCTTCAGGGAAATTTAATATAGAATGTAGATTGGCATCCACCTGGCATAACTGGGCCTGTTTGCAGTAAAGAAGCATAGAACCATGGCATGCTATGAATGTAAGTGAAGTTTCCAATTACCCTCTCATTCTACATGGACATTTAGAAGTAGTAGCTGCATAACCTGGAGAAAATGACCCCAGAACTTGAATGCAAGAGACTGAGTGTCACGGTATCTGGCATAGTTCACAACTGAAAGAGCCAATCTCAGAAAACAGGGCAGACACCCCCTACTGGTGATATATTCTATAACTAGACTTCAAACCAACAACAATTGTGCACATTAGTCTTACCATGGAGCCACAGACAGTCTCCTTAAGTTATCCAGCACATCTTGCCATCCAGAAAAGCTGGACTAAGTATGAAAGGTTAGTAAAACCAAAAATCACCACTCATTAGGTCACTCTTGCTCTCATACCAAAGACAACACTGAAGCCAATCGATCTAGTAAACTAGCTAAAGATTTATTAGCAAAGAAAAAGAAATGAGAGTTACTGAGAAGTTAAAGCAGGTAAAATACATTACAAGTGAATCAGAATTTGTAAATCCAAATGATTAGCAGAGGTGTAGTAATCTGCTGGTTTTCCATAAGTCTCTGAGGGTTACCACAAATAGTTTTGGGGAATCTCTGTCTTACATCTGGAAGACCCCCTGAAAGTGTCCAAACAGCTCAGAGATACAGAATCGCTCCCAGGGTTAATTTTTATAGCTGGTTTTCCAGGAAAGCAATCTGTCAAGTGCTCCCATCACAGCACAAGCTCTCCCTTTGTTGACTAAACGCAGACAAAAGTTTGTGGATTTTCCATTGTTGAACACAATGTTTGAAGTTAACATTTACATATATAAAACATATATAACATATATAAAAACATTTACAGTTCCAAGGCTGTGATCCCATTTGATGGGCAATTATACGTAATGCCTTTAGTTATAGCCAATCTTTCATTAGTTTCATGAGCAATATGATAGCTGGAAACAATCCTTAATTAGTTTTCATGCAGTTTACACATCAAATATCTCCTCATCTTAGCACTAATTAGGGCTGTCAAGTGATTAAAAAAATTAATCACAATTAATCATGCTGTCAAACAACAATAGAATACCATTGATTTTAAATATTTGTGGATGTTTACTATATTTTCAAATATATTAATTTCAACTACAACACAGAATACTAAGTGTACAGTGCTCACTTTATATTTAGTTTTGATTACAAATATTTGCACTGTAAAAAACAAAAAAAATGTATTTTTCAATTCACCTCATGCAAGTACTGTAGTGCAATCTCTTTATCATAAAAGTTGAACTTACAAATGTAGAATTATGTACAAAAAAAACTGCATTCAAAAATAGAACAATATAAAACTTTAGAGCCTACAAGTCCACTCTGTCCTACTTCTTGGTCAGCCAATTGCTCAGACAAACAAGGGTGGTTACAATTTGCAGGAAATAATGCTCATAGACTCATAGACTTTAAGGTCAGAAGGGACCATTATGATCATCTGGTCTGACCCCCTGCATGCTGCAGGCCACAAAACCGTCCCTACCCCTTCCCTGGACTCTGCTGTTGAAGTCCCCAATCCTGTTTTAGGTGGCTTCAATCGGCAGAAACCCTCCTGCTAGAGATCCCTGCCCCATGCTGCGGAGGAAGGCGAAAAACCTCCAGGGGCTCAGCCAATCTGCCCTGGAGGAAAATTCCTTCCCGACCCCAAATATGGCGATCAGTAAGACCCCGAGCATATAGGCAAGAGTCTCCAGCCTGACCCCTGTCAGCCATTGTACAATTTACCTACCATTGCTTGGTTTTCCTCGACTACTATGTTTTACCATTAAACCATTCCCTCCATAAATTTATCTAACTTAATCTTAAAACCAGACAGGTCCGTCGCCCCCACCGTTTCCCTCGGAAGGCCGTTCCAATATTTCACCCCTCTGACGGTCAGAAACCTTCGTCTAATTTCAAGCCTGAACTTCCCCACGGCCAGTTTATATCCATTCGTTCTCGTATCCACATTAGTACTTAGCTGGAATAGTTCTTCTCCCTCCCTCGTATTAATCCCTCTAATATATTTAAAGATAGCAATCATATCCCCCCTCAGCCTTCGCTTTGTCAGACTAAACAACCCAAGCTCCTCTAGTCTCTTTTCATACGACAGGTTTTCCATTCCTCTGATCATCCTAGTGGCCCTTCTCTGCACCCGTTCCAGTTTGAGTTCATCTTTTTTAAACATGGGAGACCAGAACTGCACACAGTACTCCAAATGAGGTCTTTGGGGAGAAGGTTGGGAGATGCACAGTTAATCTCCACGCCAGATTCCAGTATGGAAAAGGTGAGTAAAATGAGAGGAGACATAGCCGGGGAGATGAGATCGGACGTAGGAAGGACAGGGGGGACGGACGCAAGGAGGCCCGCAACTTATAGTGCAACTAATGGGAGACAGGCTAAACGACATACATTAGGGTGTTTATACACCAATGCCAGAAGCCTAGGTAATAAAATGGAGGAATTGGAGCTCTTGGTCCAAGAGCTGAAACCAGATATCGTAGGAATAACAGAAACGTGGTGGAATGGCAGTCACGACTGGAACGCAGGTATGGAGGGGTATGCGCTGTTTAGGAAAGACCGGTACAAAGGTAAAGGTGGGGGGGTGGCATTGTATGTCAATAGTGAAATAACCTGTAAAGAAATAATAGTTGATGGATTAGATAACACAGAGTCCGTCTGGGCAATACTCACACTGGGTAATAGGACTACTAGAGCCTCTCCGGGGATAGTGCTTGGAGTGTGCTATAGACCGCCGGGATCGACCCAGGATATGGATAAGGAACTATTTAATGTGTTTAGAGAAGTAATTACTAATAGAAACTGTGTAATTATGGGGGACTTTAACTTCCCGGATATAGATTGGGGCACAAACGCTAGTAGTAATAATAGGGCTCAGATGTTCCTAGATGTGCTTGCTGATCAATTCCTTCATCAAGTGGTAGCTGAACCGACGAGGGGGGAGGCCATTTTAGATTTGATTCTGGTAACTAGTGAGGACCTCGTTGAGGAAGTGGTAGTGGGGGACAATTTGGGCTCCAGTGATCATGAGCTAATTCGGTTTAAAATACATGGGAGGAGTAACAGAATTAAGTCAAAGACTAGGGTTTATAATTTTAAAAAGGCCAATTTTAACAAATTAAGGGGACTGGTAAGGGAAGTGGATTGGGTAAACGTATTAATGGATCTAAAGGCAGAAGAAGCCTGGGATTACTTCAAGTTAAAGATGCATGAGCTGTCGGAGGCCTGCATTCCAAAAAAGGGAAAAAGATTACAAAGCAGGAGATTTAGACCGAGCTGGATGAGCGACCGACTCAAAGGGGCGATTAGGAAAAAACAGAAAGCGTACAAAGAGTGGAAGAGGGGAGGGATTAGTAAAGAAACTTACCTTAGCGAAGTCAGAGAATGTAGAAATAGAGTGAGAAAGGCCAAAGGCCGAGTAGAGTTGGACCTAGCGAGGGGAATTAAAAGCAATAGTAAGAGGTTTTACAGCCACATAAATAAGAAGAAAGCAAAGAAAGAAGAAGTGGGACCGCTGAAGACTATTGCCGGAGAAGAGATTAAAGACAATCTAGGCATGGCGCAATATCTCAATGAATATTTTGCATCGGTGTTCAATGAGGCCAATGAAGGCATTAGGGATACTAGCACCACTACAGAGGGGCATTCAGGATGGGGGATTACCGTATCCGAGGTAGAAACAAAACTTGAATGCCTTAATGGGGCTAAGTCGGGAGGACCGGACGATCTTCATCCGAGAATATTGAAGGAATTGGCGCGGGAAATAGCAGGCCCGTTAGCGATAATATTTAATGAATCTGTAAACTCGGGGGTGGTCCCGTTAGACTGGAGAATAGCTAATGTAGTTCCTATTTTCAAGAAAGGGAAAAAAAGTGATCCGGGTAACTACAGGCCTGTTAGTTTAACATCCGTAGTGTGCAAGGTGTTAGAGAAAATTCTGAAAGAGAAACTAGTTGAGGACCTGGAGGTTAGTGGCAATTGCGATAAATTACAACATGGTTTTACGAAGGGCTGCCTGTTTCTTGTTTGCAATGTCACCTGAAAGTGAGAACAGGCATTCGCATGGCACTGTTGTAGCTGGTGTTGCAAGGTATTTACGTGCCAGATATTCTAAACATTCCTATGCCCCTTCATGCTTCAGCCACCATTCAGGAGGACATGCTTCCATGCTGATGATGGGTTTTGCTTGATAACAATCCAAAGCAGTGTGGACCGATGTGTTCATTTTCATCATCTGAGTCAGATACCACCAGCAGAAGGTTCATTTTCTTTTTTGGTGGTTTGGGTTCTGTAGTTTCGCACCAGAGTGTTGCTCTTTTAAGACTTCTAAATGCATGCTCCACACCTCGTCCCTCTCAGATTTTGGCAGGCACTTCAGATTCTTAAACCTTGGGTCGAGTGCTGTAGCTATTTTTAGAAATCTCATTTAGAAATGGTACCTTCTTTGCATTTTGTCAAATCTGCTGTGAAAGTGTTCTTAAAATGAACGTGTGCTGGATCATCATCCGAGACTGCTATTACATGAAATATATGCAGAATGAGGGTAAAACAGAGCAGGAGACATACAATTCTCTCCCCAAGGAGTACAGTCACAAATTTAATTGATGCATTATTTTTTTTAACGAGCATCAACAGCATGGAAGCATGTAATATGGAATGGTGACGGAAGCATGGAAGGGGCATACAAATGTTTAGCATATATGGCATGTAAATATCTTGCAACGCCGGCTACAAAAGTGCCAGGCGAACAGTATCTCCCGTCAACGTAAACAAACTTGTTTGTCTTAGCGATTGGCAGAATAAGAAGTAGGATTGAGTGGACTTGTAGGCTCTAAAGTTTTACCCTGTTTTGTTTTTGAGTGCAGTTATGTAACCAAAAAAAATCTGCATTTGTAAATTACACTTTCATGATAAAGAGATTGCACTTCAGTACTTGTATGAGATGAATTGAAAAATACTATTTCTTTTATCATTTTTACAGTGCATATATTTGTAATAAATAATAATAATATAAAGTGAGCACTGTGCACTTTGTATTCTGTATTGTAATTGAAATCTATATTGAAAATGTAGAAAAACATCCAAAAATATTTAATAAATTTCAATTGGTATTCTATTGTTATAAGTGTGAATAGTCAAGATTAATTTTTTTTAACAACGATTAATTTTTTTGAGTTAATCGCGTGAGTTAACTGCAATTAATTGACAACCCTAGCACTAATACATACTATTAATCTAAGGCTAACTAAGTACAAGGATAGCAATCACAGGAAATGGTTAGGCAAATCAGTACCATTACATTGCTTTGAACTATTCTAACATACAAGTGAATTGGTACAAGTAGTGAGGCGGTCACCCCGCTCCGGCCCTGAAGGGGTTAAAATCAGCCCTGGGAAAGGGCTGCCCCAGGGAGCCAATAGGAAAAGGCTGGGAGGCAACCAATCAGGGCCAGGCTGGGCCCTATAAAAGAACTGCAGGGCCAGAAGGCAGGGGAGTCTCACTCTAGCCCTGGAGTGGGAAGGGCTAGCTGCCTGAAGGAGCAAGGGTACCTGAGGCTGAGCAGTGCTGGGGAAGGGCAAAGGAGCTGGAGGGCTCCAGCCTGGCAATTCCTTGGTTAAGGCCTAAGATGATACTGGGGCTGTAGAGGGGCAGCCCGGGGTAGGCAGAGGCAGCTGGTCCAACCCCCTTGCCAATGATGAGGGGCCATTACAGACTGCAGTTTGCCCCAGTGAGAGGGGGCTAGAGGACGACTGGCAGTAGCCACTGAGGCAAGGTGGGTGTAGAAGGTTGGGGGTTCCCCTGGGAGGGGAGACCCAGAATGTGGGTACTGCTGAGGTAGAACACTGGGGTCTGGGAGGGACACGGGGCCTAAGGCAGGTGAGACACGGGCCAGCAGAGGGCGCTCCAGGCTGGACAAGAGCTAATTCCCGAGGCAACCAGCAGGAGGTGCTGCGCCGCTGAGTCATCATTTCACTACATTAACATGTCTTTGAGATTCACAACCAAATGAATTGTTCTGAGACTCTGACCTGAGCTGGCCTGTCAGCATGACACTTAGTATACCCTCCCCCATGTCTGAAATGTCTCCATTTGTGGTAGCATATGCTGAATTACAGCATCATCAAGCTCTTTAATGACATGTAAGGAGTTGATGTCCTCAGACTCAAACACTTTTTGCATGTCAGTCAACATTTGCCAGACAAATGCTGGAACTACAAGAGTACCTCCTCCTTGCTTAGGCCATTTAACAAATAAATAACAGAACACTCAGGTCCTCAAATGAAGCCACACAGAGCGTGGGTGAACTGCTTACTACCAAGCATTTGATCTGGAGTACAAGCTGCATGACCATCAAAATCAACAAGAAGATCTAGCAATCCTGTGTCTCCCCAAAATTTCCCAATATATGAAACAAAACAGCACAGGGTGTAGAAACCACCCCAGAGAATCACATTGCTACTAAATTCATTTGGGAGAGTCCGTTTCACTTGCTGGGAAACAGCATAGAGCGGCTGCTACATGGTCTGAATAGCATGTTTCTGCCCTAGAGTTGCTGACATTTCAGCACAGCAGTACAGAGCAGAGCACAGCAGTACAGAGCAGAGCACAGTAGACTGTGGCCATTTCAGCTGGTTTGGCATCCACAATAGGTGCATATGTAACTGCTATGTAGGTGCTCTTCTTTGTCACAAGCTTATGATTGAAACCCGTCCAAAATGGAGTCATCTGCATGTGAACAATACCAAGATCATGTGATATTAGTAGGTAGTGGTCCTAAAAAAAACCAAGAGAGATCTCAGACAATGTTCATTTGTAGATGCCAAGTGTTTATTTTCTCAAGTACGTTTTCATATCAAGTTGGTTCTGGATGTGTTTTAGGTTCTTCAAGCACTTCACGCTGCATAAGAGACTTATTGCCTGAGTAGAGTAAGTGACTTTTCTTTCCCATGCTTCAGTGATATTTCCTGTGATGCTGGACTATCTGCGGACTGTTCTTGAAATACCACTGTGACGGGTTCGGTCACAGAGATCCCCTTGGGACTGTTACCTGATGTGCTGAAATTATCTTTGAGCCCTGCCAGCTTGGGACTTCCAGAACCCTGCCTTGTTGAGCCAGACATGCTAGCCTACTGCAACACAGATCCAGGGTCCGGACCATGCCCCCAAAGCTGCAGCTTTAAGTGAAAACAGCTTAGCGGGTTACCTAACTCCTGCATCCAGACACCCAGCTCCCAATGGGATCCAAACCCCAAATAAGTCTGTTTTACTCTGTATAAAGCTTATACAGGGTAAACTCATAAATTGTCCACCCTCTATAACACTGATAGAGAGATATGCACAGCTGTCTGCTCCCCAGGCATTAATCACTTACTCTGGGTTCATTAATAAACAAAAAGTGATTTTATTAAGTATAAAAAGTAGGATTTAAGTGGTTTCAAGTAATAACAGACAGAACAAAGTAAGTTACCAAGCAAAATAAAGCAAAAACACACAAGTCTAAGCCTAATACATTAAGAAACTGATTACAGGTAATATCTCACCCTCAGAGATGTTCCAATAAGCTTCTTTCACAGACTAGACTTCTTCCTAGTCTGGGCCCAGTCCTTTCCCCGGTACAGTCCTTGTTAGTTCCAGCAAACATCTTAGGTGGTAACTAGAGGTTTTCTCATGACTGGCTGCCCCTTTATTCTGCTCCACCCCCTTTTACAGCTTTGGCACAAGGCGGGAATCTTTTGTCTCTCTGGGTCCCCACCCCTTCTTCTAAATGGAAAAGTACCAGATTTAAGATGGATTCCAGTAGCAGGTGACATGATCACATGTCCTGTGAGACCCCAGCCTCCATTCTTCCTGTGCTGGCCCACACGTGCACAGGAAGGTTTGCAAGTAAACAGAGCCATTTACAGTTCACGGATTCTGAAGCACCCTTAATGGCTTCCCCTTAATATGTTTACATCACTAATACAAGTTTATATCTTATTCTCCTAACTACAGGCATAGAAATAATACATGCAAACAAATAGAATGAACACACTCAGTAGATTATAAGCTTTGTAATGATACCTTACAGGAGACCTTTTTCATAAAGCATATTCCAGTTATATCATATTCACATTCATAAGCATATTTTCATAAAGCATATGGAGTGCAATGTCACAACCACTCTAGCCAGAAAGGTTTTCTTTCCATCAGTGGTCTCTGTGTTGATGTCTACATTATCCTCTCCTTTGTGGATGAGATTTCCACCAGCACAAAGTGGTATAATTCCATTCGGAATGAACACACCTCCCTGGAGTCATCTAATTCACTTTTTGCAGCAGTAGTGCTGAACCGCCTCAGTTCATCATAATTGATGCAGAATCAATGAAGGTGTTGTATGCCAATTAAACTGTGGGACCCAAATTCATGGTGTAGCTGTGCAGCAAGGTTCATGTGCACTGGTGTGAAAATTTTGGAATTTTTAAATACTATGCACTCTGCAGCTGAGAGGCACCTTCTAGGAATGTCTTCTGAAGGATGATAACTCATTGCTGGTTGAATTATATGCCTCTTTCAACCAAAGGACAAACTCCAGCACCAACTGGGGCACAAAAGTAGCTGACCTCTGTAAACTACAATTACCTGGCTTGGGGTCATATTCTGAGGCTTTCTTTTTTGGCTATTTCAGACTGAAGGATTGAAGCGGCATTATAAAAGACCATTTGTTTATTTGAAAGATGTTCACCAGGGTCAGTTGCCTGAAGAACATCCACATAACATGTGCATGACTTAATCCTGCTTCAGATTACTAGCAGCTTGGATAGCATCAGCTAACGTTATTGTGCTGCATAGAATAATGGTAGACTTGCCTTGTCCACGCTGTGCATGGAATGAAGTTGCAGAACCATAGTGTTTTTCTAATCTTGCCTGCAATTTGCTACTGGAATAGCTTGCAGTTTCTATATCTGAGGGAAGTAGGGCTTTTTATCTTGGACAGGATAAAATGCTTCTTGTTGTACATAAGATCACAGTCTAACTCTTCAATCAGCTGATAAAATGCAATATCATAATGTGTCTGTATTGTTGTAGTATAACTAGATGGTTTTGTTTTAAGATTTGTTTTATTCAAATAGGAAAAAAGATACTTTGAGTGACAAACTGCGTTCTTAGAAATTAAGTCTTTTACAGATAATATGCGCAACATGTCATCATCTCCTCTGTGAAGTGACTTCTCCCTTAGATTGGTTGCTCTCTCAAATGTTTCTAATTTATGAAGTCTCTTGCCTTTGTGTGTTTTTCTCAAGCAAACAATGCAACAGGACCAATCACTATAGGTGGCTATAGAAGCAGGTGAACGTGATGCTTTCTGATTCAGCATCTGTTTTCTTTCCTGAGTTCAATACAGATCTGACATGTGCCAAATTAGACTTTGTTGTGTATTTATGAAAGCAACCCCTGTGATAGCATATTGGTTGCACATCATCAAAACTAGAAAACTCATCCAGTAGCTGCCAGTAGAATTCATCTCTCCTGCCTTCTGCTGCCAGCATTACCAAATTCTGTCCAGCATTGGTGGCTTTTGACAGTTTTGCATTCTTTAGATTTTCGTGACAAATAACACATTTTTCAAAGTTTATGGAGAGTCTCTTTTCTCTTTGGTGTAGCTTTTGGAGGCTTGTATCCTCCATGTTTTCATGTGCTAGAACTTCCCTGTAGAGGTTGTCAGGTTCTGGGCTGCAATCCAGACCAGTGAGGAGTTGTGTTACTACATGCCCTGTAATCCTAAATGCTTCAAAAGGCTCTGCTGCAGTAGTTCTCTTGTCTGGACACTCCCTGCCAGCATACAAGCCTGGGTTAAGCAGCTCTGATTCAGCAATTCTAATTCCAGCAGCCTCCACAAACTACAAGTGCACTCATTTTATTGAATATTTGCCTCAGGAACAAAGGGATCAGATGGTCCAGGAACTCATCACTAAAAAACAACTAGTTGCTAAGGCCTCATTACAGGCTTCTGGGACGCAGCAGACCTGGCCTCCTGATTTATTGCAGCAGCCACAGTGAGGATCACAAGTCCTAGTAACAGTCCTCTGGAATTCATAGATCCTCCACTGCATTCTGGACTATCTTCTGCTTGAGGGCCACAAGCTCTTCACCACCACCATGGATGAATCCCTCCACTCCTGAAAGGCTTCCAGAGTGACTTTTCAATCTTTCGGAATCTGTACTCCTGCAACTAAAAGAAGTTACAGCAGATCACAAACAGCCCACAGTTCCCACCCAGCCCAGTTCCCAACATATCACAGGGCTGAAGAACCACATAAGAAAAGACCTAGATTCCAAAGGAAGAGACCATCAACTTCTACATCTGTGACTACCCAGGCATCAACCTCCACTAAGTGGCCATTTTAATATGTCAGATGAGAGCTACAAATCACTCTGCCACTTGAATCTTATGCTCTTTCACCTTTCTACTTCCCAGCACCTGGGGACTGTCTTTCCTCAAACACTCATGGGAATAATTGCTACAGATGGATGGGTGCTAGAAGTCATCACATCAGACTACACCATTCATTTCAGTTCCATCCCTCTCCATCACCCATCTCTCTTCAGGGACCCATTTCACGAAGATCTCTTAGATCAAGAAGGAGAATCTCTCCTGCAACTGAGTGCTGTGGAAGCAGTTCCTTCTTACATAGGGCAAGGGCTCCACTCCAGATACTTTCTAGTATCCAAGAAGAAAGGGGGGATTGTGATGGGATGTACCAGGCCCTTTGAGGTCCTCTGGAAGGCCCAACTGTCCTACTATACCCTGCCCCAGAAAAAAGGACAGTAGAGCTGGGTCCTCCAAACTGCCTAGAAAGGCTGCAGGGTAGGCAGCCAATCAGAGCCCTGCAGGCTCTTTTAAAAGGAGTTGCAGGGCCTGGACAGCTCAGATGCTGGCTGAAGTCAGAGAAAGATGTATGGTGTTCCTGGCTGGTTGACGAAGCTTCAGCAGCTGGACAGAGCAGTTGCTGGCTGGGACCAGGAAGGCTGAGAGACTCCATTGGCAAAGAGGCTGGGAAGAAACCCTGCTCAAGTAGGGATAAGACCGTGAAGATCTCCAGGCACAGAGGCCTGGGAGAGAGAGCCATGACAAAAAGGGCCGGAGACTGTTATAACCTCTCTCGGTGAAGAGGTCTGAGAGAATGAACCCTGAGAGAACAGGGCGGAGATTGTTACAGACTCTCTAGACAAGGAGGCCTGGACAGGCCCTGATTAAACAGGGAACAGGCCAAAGACCCAAGAAGCTGATGGGACAGAGTGGGAAGCATCCCAGGGAATGCAACAAATAGACATTAGTGAAGGAAGCAGCATGTGGCTGCTAGTTGTAGAGTTCCTGGGTTGGGACCCGGAGTAGTGGGAGGGCCTGGGTCCCCCCACCAGTCACAGGCAGAGTGGCCAAAGGCCAAGGAGGTGACAAGTTTTGTTTGGAACCCGAGAAGAAGGAGACAAGTTTCATTTGGAACTTGAGAAAGGGACTAGTGCTTAAACAAGCCCAGAGACGAGACTGAGGATCTTGGGGAGGGCCGAAGGTTTGTTGGACTGTGTTACCTCAGAAGGGGTTGTTTTGTTTGTTTCACATACAGACTATGGGCGACTCAGCTGAAGGGCTGAATCACTGAAGACCTACTGCAAAGCAGAGAGTGCAGGCATGCACCCAGCCAGGAGGAGATGCTCACGAGAGGCAAGTGGCCACACCATTACAGGGATGAAGACCAATCTTGGACCTCAAAACACTGAACACATTTATTCAGACACAGAGGTTCAGGATGGTAATCTAAGCAGCAATAATACCATCTCTAGATCCAGAGAACTGGTTTGTGGTCCTCAACCTCCATAATGCATACTTTCATGTAGCAATTTATCAGCTCTCAAATGCTTTCTACAGTTTGTGATCAGCCACAAACATTATCAGTATTGGATACTTCAGCCCTTTGACTGCTGCACAAAGGTTCTGTTGGTGGTGGTGTCGCAATTCCATAACGAGCAGGTCATTTTTCTACCTGTCTTCTTCCCAGAACCCCACAAGACCTCCGAGGAACATCAGCTTCATATGTTGGATGTTGGGTGGGCCCTCGCCTTTTATAGTGAAAGAACTAAGCCCTTTCACAAGTCCACGCAACTCTTTATAGCAGTAGAAGAAAGATTGAGAGGGCTTCCTGTGCCACCCCAAAGAATCTCATTCTGGATAACCACCTGTATCTGAGCTTGCTACAAGCAGGTGAATGTTCCACCTCCCAGCCATCATGACCGCTCATTCCACAGGAGCCCAGGCTTCATCAGCAGTATTCCTTGAGCAGGTACCGATTCAGGATATCTGCAGGGCTGCAACCTGATCGTCAGTGCATACCTTCACATCCCACTACACCATCATCCAACAGGCCCAAGATGACACCAGTTTCGGAAGAGCAGTATTATAGTCAGCATATCCATGAACTCCGAGTCCTCCTCCGAGAGTACTGCTTGTGAGTCACCTAGCATGGAATGGACATGAGCAAGCACTCAAAGAAGAAAAAAGGATTACTAACTTTTCATAACTATTGTTCTTCGAGATGTGTTGCTCATGTCCATTCCATGACCCATCCTCCTACCCCTCTATTGGCGTTACCGGCAAGAAGGAACTGAGAGGGTGCGGGGCCATCAGCACCCCTTATACTGATATATATGTGTGCGACTCCAGAGGGCACTAGAGTCGGCCCTACAGATACCATGAAGGGGAAAATCTCTGGCAACAGTGCACATGGCATGTACACAGCTAACATGGAATGGACTTCAGCAACACATCTCAAAGAACAACAGTTACAAAAGGTTAATAACCATTTTTTAAGATTGCTGTCAGTGTTCTGATCACCATGTGCAGTGTCCTATCACTTATGCCATTCCAACTGTATGACATTACGGTATTGGGTACTTTGACCTGTATACCTATGCCAAGGGATTTATGTTTATGTTTTAATTTAAGTTTAGATTAATTGTATTAGAAACGATCGGTTACACTAAATAAAGAAAACACTTTGTTTTGGAAAAGTACTGCCTGGGTGTCAATCCTTTGAGCGGAAGGCTATATCCATGTTCTCCCAGGGGTGAACAGTTCTAGTCTGTTCTGAGGAGTTTCATGAAGGAAGATGCTTGGTAAATACTGGCAATTTCTCTAAGGCAGACCCCCTCCTTTCACCTTGCAGGAATAGATGAATAGATAACAATCTGGAAACCCAGAAGTAAGCAACAGAAAACCTACTCTGGGATCCCAGAGTCTTGCTCTAGGGGTAACTGTACCATCTTTGGGGAGTGTGTTTATATCACAACTTGTGTTGGGATGTTCTGGTACTGCTCCTCTGTAATGTGTTTACATGAATACCTAGTACTTCTTAGGAATGTCTGTGTTTTAGCAACGCCAGCTGTATTCTTGCCAAGTTCATGTACCGGACAGTTAACTTGTAAGCAGGCTTTTGTTTTATAGCAGAACATGACTTTTGCTCATGGCCTGATGTTTGCTGACTTTAGTTCAGCCTTTAGGCCTTTTACCAGGCCCCATGCTTCAGGCTCTCTCTTTCTACTGCATTACCCCAAAAGAGTATTTAGAATATAATCTTGAAAATGCTGGAATCCTACCAAGTTCAAGACATTTATGGAAACTCTATTTGCCAAGAGTATATGAAAATCATGTAAACAAAATTAAAGAACAGCTGAAGTCTTGTAACAGGATTAGCATTGACATTGGAGAGATCTTATGATTTGTGTCAATCTCCAGAAGTCCTTGAACAGCTGAACATCTTAAAGAAATATGCACCTCCTATCATGCATGCCTTGACAAAATATGATGAATCTGTGATACTTTAACATAGTGTGACCACCGACATGTATGATCTCATAATGTGGGCAAATAACAGTGTTGACGAATGTGAGTATGCGATGAGCAGAGAAGCACGCCTTAACCACACTGAAAAAAATGAAACATACACGCAGTGCAACTCTGCTTCCAGATTTGTCAACTTGCAGTAGCATTTTTCAATTTGACCCAAATCAAGTGGGTATTTAACCCAAATCCAGCAAAATATGTCATCATATCTGAGAAAGAAGTGTACTAGGCCAGTGGTCTCCAAAGTGGATGCGCAAGAGGCTCTTTGGGGGTGCACAGCAGGAGGAGCGCTTTTTTTTTGCTTCGTCAGGCGCCTTTTTTTTTTTTGCTTCGGCGCGGCAGGGGGTGCGTGCTCAAAAAATTTTTACTGATAGGGGTGCGCGATCAAAAAGGTTTGGAGACCACTGTACTAGGCTATTCCACTTTTTGAAGATAACAATGTAGCACAGTGTGAACACCGTGCTTGTGTCAAAACAATTTATGAAATGCAATGCGAGAAAGTTTACCAATGTTGGAGAAACCTGAAAACAAGATTCCCACCATTTGTTGTAATTGTTGTCTGATGCTTGACAGTGCCAGTAAATAGTGTTGATGCAAAAGATCATTTTCTGAATCCAAAAATGTACTTTGGGATGACTGGTGCTCCATCAAGGCATCAAACCTTTCTTGCTACAACATTTTGTGCAATTGTAAACTTAATAATAATAATTGTTCTACACCAGAGGCTTGTCATTTTCTCTGATTCTGTATTTGAAAATGTGTCACTTCGTTTCACACCATTATTGTTCAGTTCACATTGTCATTGTTAAGACTATAATAATAATAATAATAAAGATGCATTTGCCCTTTTTCTGCATTTGTCGACAGACGAATGAGAAGGGATTTATGTATATTGTATTTAAAGAGATATAGTTGAATTTTCATACCCATGACTGTACATACCAGTTCCCTCTAAACCCGTGACTTTTACTAAATTTGCTGTGACTGCTCTGTGATCTTTGATAATAAAACTTGCTATGATTAATCTGCAAATCTAGTTATAATACTAAACTGCAGGCAATATTCTTGTGATATGTTCCAAGAATGGCACTATGCTCCAAGCACTGAAATTATTGATGTGGACACTGTGGCAAAATGAGGACAGACACGTGCATGAAGTTAAGCAGCAGGCCACAACTTTTATTAAACTTTAACAGAGGGGAGGGACACTATCCATGCCTCACCTATATTCTCCTATACCAGGCATTTAATTGGTTACAGTGCGAGGGTAAAGCCCGTAACTAGTGCAGGGGTTACAGGGCTCCTTACCATATAACCCATAGTGTTGGGTGGCTCTCCTCAGCTTACCTGCCAGGACTCAGCTGTCTCTGAATCCTAGCACCCCAACCCTCACTGAGGGTGAAGAAAAGTGGGGACCTCAGTTTGACCTCGGCCCGGGAAGGTCACAAGGTCTCACCCCATCACTTGAGCCTAAGGCTCATCACCAAATTCACAGATCTTTTATCTCTGAGAACTGTTCATTTTATTCTCTTAACCATACTGGAAACTGCCCACCGGGGGTGCCAGCGACTAGCTGGGTTGGTCCCCCACAAAACCACGCTGCCTAATATCACAATTCCTGCCCAATCCATTGCCTCATATTCTGTAGCCATATGTCAGCAGCTCCGTCTGACAAATAGATGTCTCTAAGTTGTATCACTGAACCCCCTTGTCCAGGAATATCTCTGTGACTTCTCTATTCACTTGCTTTCCAGCCTTGTCCATGCCTGGGTCTGCAGCTCCCGGCCAAACCCACCTTACGAGCATTACCAACCATACTAATGTCACTTCCAGCCATGGACGCTAACATCCTAATCAAGCTAACATCCCTGCGGATTCTGTCCCTTAAGTTAATTCCACTGGATGCAAACAGCTTCAGCCCTGAAGTCCAGGTGAGACCCAACTGCTGTCCTGCCTGGCCTCTTGTGGGCCCTATGCACTACAAACAGCCTGCAAATCCACATATTGCATGTGTTCTGTGTTGTTTCTGAAACAAACAAGCACATCGGGCTAGTTACATTTTGCTGTTCCCTGCCATTTTTTCCTTGGTGCTGATGTAAGTCCTGTAACACCTTGATTTCTAGCAACCTATTGCCTGCACCTGCTGTGGACCAAAACCCCCTGCAGGTGCTGATGTCACTGCCCCGATCCTGAAAGAATGAGTACCAAACTTTTTGGTGTTGAGACTGCAGAAGCATAGGGTTTTTCCCAATACCGTGCCAAATTGGTACCTTGTCAAGCAGCTGCCATCACCGTGTACAAACAGTGGTCCCAGCTGCAGGTCCCAGATTTTTAGTGATGCTCTTATTGACTTTACAGGGCACAAGAGCCTACCTGCACATTCCTTTAACACTACATAAACTCCCCCTAGGTTGAGATGGTGAAGTCAGAGGGTGGAAGAGGGTAGGATATTTCCCAGGGAATGCCTTACTGCTAAATGATGAACAAGCACTTGGCTGAGCCCTCAAGCGTTAACACATTGTTGTTAATGTAGCCTCACACTCTAGAAGGAGCACAAATGGAAGGAGGGGAGACAGCATGGCAGACAGAGACACACACCCTGTGTGTGACAGAGAGAAATGCACATTGCCCCTTTAAGTACGCTGACCTCACTCTAAGTACATTGCTTTTTAAGTAAATCAGCAAGTTGAGACACCAGCTGCTGCTAGCAAGCTCCCTCCGTCCTGAGCCCTGTCGTATGTCTCCCCCCACCTTTTCCCGAAGAAGATACCGATCTCACACATAACAGTCTCAAAGGATAGTCAGACAGCCCATGAAGAGAGGGGGACATGAAATATTTTCATCCAGAGGTGAGTCCCAGTCATACCAGGCCCATCGTCAGATTTGATGGGCATATTTAGAGTCCAGAATCAATTTTCTTTTGCTTTCCACCTGGATCCTTATCTGCCCTTTGGGAACCACCTGGCTCTCCTTCTTATCAGCCAGGTAACAGACAACATTAGACAAGTGGGTCCTGGATTTCATTAAAAAACAACGGCATCCAGCTGCACACCAGGGTGCCTCTAAACCCCACTTTTCCATCCCTCTGGGAAGATTCTTCTCATGAGCTGCTACTGTTGAAGCCATCAAAGGTTCCAAAGTCAGCACTAAGGAAAGGGGATTTTTACTCCAGGCACTCTCTCATCACAAAGAAGCTGGAGGGTCTCTGCCCCATCAGGGACCTGGGTAGTTAAACAGTTTCATTTTAAGATTCATACTGACATTGGGAAACATCTTCATTCTCTCTCCTTGAGATTGCCTCAGTGCTCTGGTTTCAAAAGGAATCAACTTCCACACAGCAATTTAGATTATCACACCACAAGAACCTCAGCTTTTCTGTGGGCAGCAGGCACAGCTGGTACGTGGTCCTGCCTTTTGACCAGTCAGTGACACCCAGAGTGTTCACCAAGTGCCTTGGCATAGCTGAAGGCCACTTGAGAAGACAAGATACCCATGTCTACTCTTACATGGATGACTGGTTAATCAAGGATAGGTTCAGTCAGATGCTGAAGATATCTGTATAGACAACATGCAACCCTCTTCAGCACTCTGGGGTTGCTGATCAACCAGGAAAACTCCACTCAGGTACCTCCCAGAAGATATTCATAGGGGCAATTCTGGACTCCATGCAGAGCTGAACCTTTCTTCCAGAAGACAGATTTGCAGCAATCTCCTGGGTGATTCCAACCTTACACCAAAGTTGTCACAGATTAGTAAAATAATTACTAAGAGTAAGGGGTCTGATAGCCCTGACATATGTGGATGAGGTCTACTCCTGCTCAGGATGAGACCCCTACAAAATGGGATTGCTTAAAATTACAGGCCCAATGTGGATGACCTTAGTCTTATATTTGGTGTCCCTGTGCATGTCCTCAGGCACCTCAACTGAGAGGCCTCCATAGAAAATACCTTGTGAGGAGTCTCCTTCATCTTACCTGCACCTTCAGCAATAGTGATCACAGATGCATCCAAACTGGGCAGAGGACTTTGCAACTGCCAGGAGTCCAGACTATACATAAATCTGGTGGGACTGAAAGTCACTCAGTGGGCTCTAAAATTCATCTTGCCACCAGTAAAGGGAAAAGTAGTAAAGGTACTAATTGACAACCCCACTGTGATATACTATATAAGCAAGCAAGGAGGGGCTCACTTCCACACCCTACATAGAGGAACAACCACCGTGTTGACTGGGTGCATAGAGCACTACACCTCTCCAGTAGCTCTGCATCTCATGGAAGACAATATACAAGCAAAGAGCCCACCCAGAAATGGTTCCTGAGGCAGTGTGCAGTGGATTTCACAGTCAACAAATGAGATCATCTGTCCCTTCCCCTCAGTAGATCTGTTCACCACCAAAACCAACACCAAATAAATTAGTTCTAGAGCAGGGACCATCTGAACTGGAGCACAGGGCTCCTTTATACCTTTTTTCCTATTGCATTAATGCTTTGCATGCTCAGAAAGATTAGACAGGACAAAGCTTAGGTGATTCATGGTAGCTCAATAGGCCAGATAGTTCTGGTACAGAGAGTTGCTGATGCTGACTAGTCAGTTTATGTTATGCCATCCAGCATTAAAAGATGGCCTCTCACAGAAGGAAGGGAAGATATTGCAATTTGATCCACAATCCTTGTGTCTGGCTGTCTGGGTTTTTGGACTCCCGCCACAAATGTCTTGTACTGCTCTCCTGAGATGCAGAATGTCCTCATACACTTGAGAAAAGACACCACTTTTAAATACATAGCTAACAAAAAGTAGTCACTAGGGTTTGCTTTAATCACATCTACATTGGATTATTTATTACACCTTAAAAACCCAGAACTTTCCATGGCATCTATCACAGAGCACTTGTGTGTAACTTGGTCTATCACGCTCCTGCGGCAAAGGAAGTCGCTATCTTTGGTGATCTGATGGTGTCCAGATTCCTGAATGGACTAACCAGTTGGTATCCACCAGTCAGTGCTAACATGAAACCAACTTAGCTTTGAACAGGTTGATGGGGAAAAGCTTTTAAACCTTTGGTAGAGTGTTCACCATGTCCCTTATCTATGAAAACAACCCTGTGTGGTGGCTTTTTCATCAGCAGTGGCTTGGCTGCAGTTCAGGTTCAACTCTAAGTGTCCAGCCACTAGTGGGGCGCAAACACAAACTTGGTCAATGCATTAAGCACGGACACACAAACCTTTAATTTTGCAGATTGTTAGATCTTTCATATTGGTCAGTACCAAGATATATGGAGATATACCTATCTCATAGAGCTGGAAGGGATCTTGAAAGATCACTGAGTCCAGTCCCCTGCCTTCACTGGCAGGACCAATTTTTGCCCCAGATCCCTAAATGGCCCCTTCAAGGATTGAGCTCACAACCCTGGGTTTAGTAGGCCAATGCTCAAACCACTGAGCTATCCCTGATACATTTCTCACCAGTCATATGTTCTTTGCATTATTCTTACATGTAGAAATATGAAGTCAGGATATGGCTAAGAAAGGTTAAAAGACTGGAGAAAACTGTAAATGTGAAATATGTCAAAGTTCTCAAAAAAGTTCTGATTTAGACCGTACACTCTTCAATGCAGGCAATCTTCACTTTGTGTGTCTTGCATGCCACTGATCTTACTGGCAGTACTTAATTAATAACTAGATATCCATCAGTGTGTATTATCCTAAAAATGAGATGAATGACACTGAGAAACAGTCATGGTTTCTAGGACAGTAGCCAGTGAAGAAAACAGTCACAGGTCTAGTCAAGCAATAAGTAATATTATACTGATATATTAGAAATCAGAGCACTACACATTGATAGAATGATATGCACTCTGATTCATAAAAATGACAAATATTAAATATACAGTGGCTTCCACTTACTGCATTTGAATTCCTCTCCATATCCACATGTGATGGCTGTATACACACCTATTACTAAAATTCATATTGGTGATAAACAAAGCAAGTGGAGGTAGTATTTTGTACAATTTGCTTAATTTTCATCAAACCAAGTGTTTTAGTATGTACACGGGTGAGGAACTGGTCCAGTGAAAACAGTTCTTGAGATCCACTGGAACATGAAAGTGGTGTTGCGAAATCACACTCTTTCATTTCAATTTGTGATGGTAAACTAAGAACTGCGTCTCCGTCTGTTGTGAGCATGATAAGAACAGGAGCAAACATTCAATGCATGCCTTGTATTAGATTGTCAGCATTTTAGTACTGTGTGACAGGCCAAATGTTGCAATCAGGATGAAAACAGATGGTGGCAATGTTAATGCTTTCCTAGATTGTAGAGTACAACTGGATATTGTACTCCAATTGTCACCGAGGAATACCATGTGTGTATATATCACACCATATTTCAATTGATTTACATGCAGTTGAAAAGAAAGATTTTACAAGTTGAGTTAAACCACTTTGTAGCTTTAATTGCAGATGAGACCACTATTTCTCTCCTAAGGGCCAGATTACTCATATCCAGAAGCTTATGTTGAGTGAGAACAGTGGTCAGGAAACATGGAAGGATTTCACTGAATTTAGAGGCATTTGAATAATGGGTCTTTTTATGGAACATTCAGATGAAAGCCTGAGAGAACAAGGGCATGATCAAAGCAGCATTATGAGTGCAAATTCAGTGAGGGCAAAGACTCTTATGCTAAAGATTATTCCTGATGTCTGAATATAGTTTGCAAAGCACAGCCTCACAGTTTTTCCACTTGTACTAATAAGGTAGTTACTAACATGTTTGATACAACCCTGTCAAAGGGTGACTGGCCCTTTTAAACGAAGTGGGACCACCCTCCTGATGACTAGGCAGTTGTGCCCAGCTGGGGCCTGATGAGGCGTGCAACACCACCTGGCTTTGAGCAAAAGCAGGGACTTGCAGAGAGGAAAGAGAAGGTTACAGCATGACCGCTTACAGTGGGCTGGGAAGGGAACCTAGAGAAAGGCTCTTTCCTGAGAAGCTGCATGAAAAACCTTCCAGGAGAAGATAGGATGGGGAGAGCAGAAGTCTTGAATTATGTCCAGCTGTAGAAAGCTGCATGAACACCTTACAGGGAGAAGGTAGGTCTGGGAAGGACAATAATAAAAATAGTTATCAGCTGTAAGAAGTAGCATAAATCTCCAAGGAGAAGGTAGGCCCAGGAGTGACAGAGACTTGCACTCTAAACAGCAGTGAGCCCCAAGAGGAGGCCAGGTAAAGAGCAATGGGAACATCATAAAAACCTTTCAGGAGAAGGTGGGCCAGGGAGGGCATTTATATGAACTCTAAAAGGCTATGATTATCACAGAATCGGAGGACATTAATTTGGGTTGTCTAGATGAGAGGAAATTGAGGACTGCACCCCAAGAAAAGACCAACAAAGGTCTACAGAGCCTAGTGCAGGAGAATGGGATTGATAAAATAAATAAAAAGACCAGCAACTGAGTTATTTAACATGCTACAAGGTGTCTGTTAGTTATTAAGGAACCAGCAGAGAAGGTAATCCCAGTGTGGGCAGAGGGACCATACAATACCTTAGCCAGCAGAGGGTGTACCAGGATGGCCATGGCCCCTTAAAAACCCTAAATACTGTATCAACCTTAAAATCTATAGTAAAATAGGACAAGGTTTTTCACTGTTATTTGTTAAACATCAACAATGAGTTTTGGCTCTATACAAGATTAAAAAAAACCAAACTAACACTTTTCGAAAAGATCTTACAGTCTGAATGATAGACACAAGGAAAATCAAAGGAGCAAGTCAAGCTCCAATTGGATCTTTTTATGAAATGCGGAGCAGGGAAGGTCATTCAGTGTGAATTAGTGCCCATGGGCTTTCTAGAAATACTCAGTCTTTAAAAGGGACTTGAGTGAGCAGATGGAGAGGTTCTGGCATAATCAGATTGGAAAGTCGTGCTATGTATATAAGGACAGCATGGAAAAAGATGTACAGGTGGAAATGGAAGAAACAGGTGGAAACAGGTGGGCAACAAGTCTGGCATCATTAGTGAAGCAAGGTGGGTGTTGCCCTAACTATCAAAAATACTTTGCAAAATTGGCAGTGGAAACATATAAAATAGTGTGACGAGCATAATTGCATAAATAGCATGATGAGTGTAGCGTGTGAGTTTATATAAAGGAATAAAACTGAAAAATTGGTTCTAAAAAGTATCTAAAATGTTTATCACTATTGATATTAATTATTTATAAATTATTATTATTTTATTATTTATTATTAAATGCAGAGTCTGGATGGATGCCAGGTCACAGCAGGGCAGATAAGCCAGAAGTTACATTCATGGTGTTTAAAACATATCATGGACAAGGGGGCATCAGTGGACAGACTCAATAGAAGAGAGATGTGGTGAGGAAGATCTCATCTTATTTTTGTCCCATTCATCCAAAATGCAACTCTTTTAGGAAATCAGTTGGCTGCAGAGAAGGAAGTTTCAGCAATTGAGGAAGGAGACAAGCATGGGGGCAAGTGTTTTACCCATCAGGACAGAGTGAAATACTGATTTTGATCCTTGGGAGAGAAGATGCAAGAAGATTTAGTCAGCGCCTAGATAGGGTGTGAGGGCTGACTGACTGTGATCCTGAGTGACAAGGTGGTAGTGTTGTGAATGGTCACGGAGAAAGGCAGCAGTGGAGAGGATTAAGGAGGAAAAATAAAAAGCTCAGCTTGTACTGCTGGTGAGTCATCCACCAAGGCATATCAGCAAAGGTCTGAAATGCAGGACTGGACAAAGGCCGGAAGGTATGGATTTGTGAGTCATCAGCATAGAGATAATACCTGAAACCATGTGAGTGGATGAGACTACCCAGAGATTAAGATGCAGAGGGAGAAAAGATCAAGCACAAATCCACAAGCACAAATCCACATACATCGTCTCTCTCAGCTCTATTCTCCAGCACTCATTTTCAGACGCTGGGACGATTTGACAATTTTCCACCGTGGGCTAGGAGGGTGCAGTGTCACAAAAGAAATCCTACTGCACACAAGCAAGTTACACTTCCCTGTGCTTCACATGAAATAGGAGCTTTCTGCAGTATGTGCCAGCCAGTACTTTTGCACATGTGGTTTGTGGTGCAGAGAACAGAGAGAGGAACAAAGCACAATAGCGACTCTTGTGAGCAGTCAGAAAGGAACTTAAAAGAGAAGGCAAAGAGGAAATGTGTACAAATGCAATTGAATTACTTGCGCATTGAGCAACAGAAACATGGCAGCAGAAACCCTGTTGGTTATTCTATTTGAATTATGCTTCCTGGGCAGTTGGACTCCTTTATTTCTTTCAGAGATTTCAACTATCAATCAAGCCTCTCCACCTCTTCTGCCAGAGCAAAAATGAACTTTTACTTGATGCATGTGTCAGGCTCACTGGGCCCTTTAAGCTGATTGATCAGCTTTTGACTCCCACCTCTCCCAACAACTGATTCTGATCACCTTGAGATCATGTGGCTCAACTTAGTTATCAGATCCAGCTAGAGGAGAGCTGGAGATTTCCATAAAGAGCTGGGTGAGTCCATTCGGAGATGAGACCCAGAGAACAAGAGGTAGGAAGAGCCCTTTCCCTGGGAAGAAGCCTGAAAGAAGGCTGAGAAGCAGACAGGGAAAAGGAGCAGACAGACTGATCCCAGTAGGGTGACCAGACGTCCCGATAAAATCGGGACTGTCCCGATATTTAGGCGTTTGTCCCGCGTCCTGACCGATGTTTGTCCCGATATTTCAAATTCTTTTCTTTTGCTCCATTGGCTGGACTCCCCCTCCCCCCCCCATGTGTCCCGATATTTTCTTCATCCCATCTGGTCACCCTAACTCCCAGGGTGAGCTGGAAGCGTGGCTGGAAACAGGAAACCTGATGAGCTGCAGCCAGCCTGAACCCCAAGGGAGAAATGTGCCAGCCCTGGGCCAGGAGGGTTGTTGGAGGCACAGGTGCCTGGGATTAGGGACTGGGAAACATTATAGCAGTTGAGGTGTACTCGTGAGGAAGAGTCGGCCTGCTGAGCCTGGCTGGGCTGAGGATTTGATTGGTTTCATATTTTTGGTTGGATTTTTGATAAAAGACCCTGAGGCCACTGAAGGGGTTGAACTTGGTGAAGTTGTCTGGCCAGAAGACCAGTTTGCTCGTACAGCTGGGGTAGGCCAAAGGACAGTGGAGAAAAACTAAGGCAAGTTGCTGAAGCAGTATATCCAGACACAAGGGTGTGTACTGGAGCAGCAACTTTGCCACAGTATGCATTTATCTTTATGTCTTCAGTAATAAATAGGAAAAAGTCTAATGTGGGGCATGTACCAATCTTAGATCTCAGACTTAGCTTCTTAAGACTTTAGAGAAAATCCTGCAGCTTCTTAGAACTGCAGTATCTCTGATCAACCACGTTTCTTTTTTTCTTACATTAGCTTCCTTCCATAAAATTTGCAGAAATGAATTTTGTGTGTGTTCAGCCTTTACTTCTCTAACTTTGACTTTCATACACATAGAATTTAAACTTTATAAAATCGTTGCCCTTAAAATCACGCCTTTTCTTCTTGCTGTGTAAGGAAATGGGAGACAGCACCGGAGTTTAGTTTGGCACACTGAAGTACACTGGCTTTCCCATGGAAAAGTTCTCTTATGCTTGTATGAGCTGAGAGAGATCAAAATGTTCCTAACTTCGGAGAAATCAATGTACATGGACTTGATCGCTGATGTAGCATGGTGCACAAAGCTTGGCTAATATATTCTGTCACCTCAGTGAACTGAACTAGAAAATGCAAGGTAAAAATGAGCATCTTCTCTGCAACACATAAACTGCACGAGTTTAGGTCTAAATTAGCCCACAGGTGTGAAAAGGTAGCAAAAGGAACAACAGAGATGTTCCCCTTGGCAAATGCAGCAAATCCTGCTGCCAGTATTTTGGTCAACGTCCTATCTGAGCATTTGGAAAGTCTGGAAGAAAATTTCAGTTGATATTTTTCTTCAATTAATAACGAAGATTTCGACTGGGTCTGAGATCTTTGGAGTTTCCCTGCATTGCAAAATGCTAAGAATAATGGCTCAAGGTCAGCTTGCTGAATTAAGGATGGACTGCACTTTGAAAATAAAGTTTGGTAATACATCATTGGACTCTTTCTGGTTGAAGGTGGGAGGCGAATATCCTGTAATCTCTGACCATGCTATCTCCATTCTGTTGCCCTTTTCAACAACATACCTGGGCAAGTTAAGTTTTCCAAGTTTGACTTACATCAAGAACAAACTAAGAGAACATCTGAGTTGGAGCAAGAGCTCAGAGTGGCACTGTCAACATTTCCTCCCAAGATTAAATTACTCTGCGCATCAAAACAAGCTCAGATGTCTCATTACAAGTTTTTTGTTATTTATTTATAATTTTTTTATATTATTTGTGGTCATTCATCACAGACTGTGAATCACAGGATGCAGCACCACTCTATTCATCGAGTTCAGGGCAGCATTTCGGAGTTCCATTCCGTGTTAAATAATGCTAGGCTTGGATCTCTGACTTGGAGTTTGGCATTTGATGTTGTTCACTTCCAAAGCCATATAAAAGGGGAAGGGCCTCAAAGATGAAAAGTTAATCCCATAAGTCTTGATACATAATAATATTGTTAGTTGATGTTTCTTGATTGGTACAACTTTTGTATTATTTGCTGTTCATCATGTAAAACAATTAATTTTTTTATTTGGCATCTTGTTCTTGTGAATGTGTGAGTCGACTGAAAATACTTGTCACCGTCTGTACAATAAAGTTACACAGAGATTGTGAATGGCAATGGTGGGAACAGCTTAAACAGAGTTCATTTGGAGAAAATATGGTGATTTGCCTCAAAATAATTAAAGGTCTCAAGGTATGTCGCAGCAGAGAAAAGGTTGGGAATCACTGCCCTAGAGCAGTGGTTCCCAAAATGGGGTTACCAGAGCCTTGGGGTCCACTGTGGGATATGCAGGGGTCCATCCTTTGAGCCAGATTACTGGAGTGGGGCCAGAATGTGATGGGATAGCATTCCAGCATTTTCGCTGCATGAAGTATGTCATTTTGTTCTCAAATTGCCTCCTTCACACACTGTGACCTCACACGCACCATGCATGAGAGGTCATGCTGGCAGGGCATTCCCATGCTGGCAAGGGCGGGAGAACCAGTATTTGAGTATTCAGTACTACACCACAAAATAATATTAGTTAAAATAAAAATAAAGATAATCTGACAAAAAAGGATAAGTAGTTAAAAAGTGGAAGCATTAATACAAATTTATCTACTATTGAAACAGAACGTGAAATCAATGAGGATCAAAGTGACAACAAAAGTGGTGAAACATAAATATACAGAATATGACAAAGCACAAAGAAGAACAGGAAGTATGATGAACTTTACATTAAATTTGGATTTCCCTGCGTCATACAGTTGCCACACTGTGGTTTATGTTACAATGTGCTTTCTAATGTGTTCAAAAAACCAGCTAAACTCCTCCACCATTTAGCTACAAAAGACGCTGTATAGAATTTTTTAAAACAAAAGCTGTGTGAATTGAAGACTGGAAAACAATTAGTTACAAAATTGCTAAGGCTGGAAAATCGCACACAATTGCTGAAAAACGGATTCTTCCCGCAACCAAGTTTATGGCAAACATAACTAGGAGAGAAGCAAGGAAAGCCATTAGAAATTATTCCCCTGGAGAACAACATGGTATCTAGCAGCATACCTGACATTGAGCGATAATGTGGAAAAACACCTGGTGTCTCTCGCTTGCAATTGAGTCGTATATTGCCTTGCAGGTCAATTACGCGACTGATGTTGATGGTGTGGCTAATCTTTTTTCATGTGTTTGGTATATTTTTGATGATTAGGTGGTTGAAGACTTGGTGAATTTTCGTTGTTTGCCCACACAACAACAAAAGATATTTTTTGAATTTTGAATACATTTTTTTTTTTTTACAGAAAACAATGTTCAGTTGGGAGCTTTGTGTTGGTCTGTATATTGATGGAACTTGAGCATTGGGTCGTGGTTTTCTAGCCCAATTGGGCTATTTATAACTGACAGTTGCTGGGTTTTTTTAGCAGTTGTGGGTTGAGGTATTTGGGGCTATTTTGCTGCCCTGCTGCCGCTGGCCGCACTGCTAGGGAGTCAGGAGGGAGCCTCCTGATCCGCCCCACTCCCTGCTGAGACGCCCCACGCTGCTTGTTTCACATGATGTCATCCCTCCCCCGAGAGATGTTTGCAGCATGTATGGAAGATGCTGCTGCTGCGCTGCCCTTTAGTCCCTCACCCGCACTGCCCTGCTCCGTTCTGCTGCCATCTGCTCTGCAGCTGTTGTGCTGCCCTTCCCCCACCCATGGAGCAGCAGTGGGAACTTCCTAATCTGCACAAAGCCTGGCGGGGATAGATGTCAGGGTCTCCCTCGCCCCCCACCCATCGTGTGCCTAGATGGGAAGAATGCACCCCTAAGAATGTCTGGGGTGCAGGTCAGGACAAGGCTTTGGGGCTGCTCAAGCTGAGAAGCACGTGCACCTCCCATTCGGGGAGGCTTGCCTCCTGTTCCACCCAGGGCCGGCTCTAGGATTTTTGCCGCCCAAAGCAAAAACAATTTTGGCCACCCCCACCCTCTTATTTAATTACCCCACCCCCGGCCCCGCCTCAACTCCGCCCCTTCCCCAAATCCCCAGCCCTGCCTCCTCCCCCCAGGCTCGCAAGCCTAGGAGGGAGGGAGGGGGAGAAGCAGCGCCGCACCGGGGCCACTCGGAGTCTCCCCCTCCCTCCCAGGTTTGAGAGCCTGGGAGGGAGGGCGAGTAGCGGCATGCAAATTAGCTGTTTCACGCGCCGTGGCAGCAGCAGCAGAGGTGAGCTAGGGCGGCCGGGGCACATTTTTAGGGGCGGCATTCTGGCGCCGGCCATGCCGCCCCTAAAAATGTGCCGCTCCAAGCACCAGCTTGTTTTGCTGGTGCCTAGAACGGGCCCTGGTTCCACCCTTTCCACCCGAGGCCCCACCCTTTCCACCTGAGGGCCTCCACTCCGCCCCTTCCATCTCCCCCCAACTCTCACCAGCTAGCCCACTGGCACAGCCCCAAAGCCCAGAGCAGCCCTCAACCCCAGCCAGCCCCTTAGCCCGGGCTGCCCAAAGGAGCTCTGAGCCCTGCTGCAGCCTAGTCCTGGGGCTGTGGTTGGGAGCATTAGCAGAGGTTTGGAAAGGCTTCACCTCCCCCAGCCTTCATTACCCGCTGCCCATGCTGGGAAGGGGGCTACTGCCCCCAGCACATTCAGGACAGGGATAATTATCCTTACAGCCAGCCCAGCTGGAAGTTTCAGGATGCAAGATCAGTGCTGCAGAATGACCACCTGTAATTTTTCCCTGCTGTGAAGAAACAAGTATGTGCTGTCATACTACAAATATTGTTGAAATTACACTTAAAACTTTCCCAATTTTTTTTTCCAACTCCCTAATTTTGTAGTGAATGGCAGTATCCCAGTGTGCCCATTTATTCTGCCATTTTGTCACACTTGTCTGTGAGAGTCTTTCCTTTTGCATACAATGGATTTTGGGTCAGGTTACCAGGTAGATCCATATAAGCTGTTACAGACAAACACTCATTCCTCTGTGAATGCCTTAATCTTACGAAAATCTCCCAAGGGTCAGTGCCGTATTATAGCCTAGGCCGACAAGGCCTAGACCTAGGGCGGCAAATTTTCAGGGGCGGAAGCTCCCCTCTGCACCCCGCCCCCCTGCTCCAGCTCACCTCCGCCTCCTCTGCAAGCTTGCCGCAGCATCCTGTTTCTCTCCCCTCCCAGCGCTTGTGCCGTGAAACAGCTGTTTCGCGGGGCAGGGAGGGAGGGGGAGGAAGGGGAACGCCACGCACTGGGGGAAGAGGCAGGCCTGGGGGCAGGGATTTGGGGAAGGGATCCAATAGGGAAAGGGAGGGGGCAGAGTTGGGGCGGGGACTTTGGGGAGGGGGTTGGAATGGGGGCAGGAAAGGGCGGAGTCGGGGCAGGGCCAGGGCGGCAATTATTTCCCGGTCTAGGGGCGGCAAAATTATTAATCCACCACTGCCAAGGGTTGCACTTTTCTAAGACCTTTTCCCCAGTATACCTTTTGAGTAGGGTTACCATTCGTCCGGATTCCCCCGGACATGTCCAGCTTTTTTCAGTTAAAAATAGCGTCCAGGGGGAATTTGTCAATGTCCGGATTTCGCCCCCATGCAGAGCATGCGCGGCTTACAGGGCAGCCGGTCGGATCGTGCCACTCACACGAGGCTCCGGCAGCCTGAGCCCTTCCTCCACTTCCCCGTCCGCTCCCCTGCAACTTGACACCACTCCCCTCCTCTCTCTCCCTCCCTCCCCTTCCCCCCTGCATTGGCAGATCGCCAGCCAGCCGTTTGCCTCGGGCCTCCGGCAGTCTGGAGCTCCGACCCTGCTCCCCTCCCCCGCTGTCAAGTGCGCCGCTCTGCACCACAGTAAGGGGGCCAGGGGGTCAGAGAAGTGGCAGGGAGGTTCTGCGGGGGGGGGTAGTCAAGAGACAGGGAGCAGGGGGAGGGTTGGATGGGTCAGGAGTTTGGGGGGGGCTGTCTGGGGGTTGGGGGTGTAAGGTTTTGGGCAGAGTACGGGGAGGGTCTTAGGGGGGGCAGTTAGGGGACAAGGCACAGGGAGGCTTAGGTAGGGGGTGGGGTTCTGGAGGGCAGTTAGGAGCAGGGGTCCCAGGAGGGGGCAGTCAGGGGACAGGGAGCAGAGGGGTTTAGATGGGTCGGGAGTTTTTTGGGGGGGCTGTCAGGGGGTGGGGAGTGGTTGGATAGGGCGTGGGAGTCCCAGGGGTCTGTCTGGGGGTGGGGGTGTAGATAAGGGTTGGGGCAGTCAGGGGACAGGTAGGGGGTAGAGTCCTAGGGGGCCAGTTAGGATGTGGGGAAGGTCTCAGGAGGGGGCAGTCAGGGGACAAGGAGCAGGGAGGCTTAGTGGGGCTTAGGGGGTGGAGTCCTGGGGGGCAGTTAGGGGCAGGGGTCCCAGGAGGGGGCAGTCAGGGGACAAGGCGTGGGGGGGAGGGGGGGGGGTTCTGAGGGGGCAGGAAGTGGGAGGGAGTGGAAGGGGCAGGGGCAGGGCTAGGGCAGGACGGGGACGGGGCTCCTCCCGTCCTCTTTTTTGATTGTTGAAATATGGTAACCCTACTTTTGAGGAGCTGCTGGTCCTTTATATGTGCAGATACAAGCAACTGCCACCCTCAAGCAGCCATTTTGCAGCTGTGTGTCTGCTGTGCTGTATGTCCTTCTCTTCCAGCTGGTAAGTAATCTTAGCTCCTGTTGTACTTACTCTTTAATATTTCTGAGGGTGGCAGAGTCTCACAAACTTGAGTACCATCTGTGAATTTCACTGAGGTGATGGTTACTCTATCAAATCCTTACAGCAACACACTAGAAACCTTCTTCCAACTTAATCCTTTGTATTTATCATAACTATTTGTATAAAGCGTCAGTGCACAGAAACCCAAGCCAATCTGAACAATTTGCAAGATTTGGCTGCCAAAATTTGTTCATTATAGATCCATGCTGCCACATGGTGCTGCTATCCATGGTGCCCCAGCACTCCTACTTCCAGCACCTATGATTTTTTTTATACAAAATTATAAAACCATAGGCTACTAAAAAGGTTCTAAAACCTTTTTTAAAGGCTACATATCCGACTGAAAATAGTCCTTAGATAAAGATTCCTGTGCCCGGGGTGAAAGTAACACATAAGATTTACTGGTATTGGGCCCAGCTCTAGCCCCTGGAAGGGACAGGGCCTCGGGCAGAAGCGGAGGGAGGTCAGTGGCCGGGAGCCCCAGGTCCTTTTAAATCGCCGGGCCCTGGAACAGCTGTCCGTTTTACCCCTCCCCCCACTCCATCGGTGGCGGGGGTGGAAAAGGGACAACGACATTAAAGCTCTGCCACAGCAGCGCTTTAACGTCGGCTGTGTACAGCTGGTACCGCCAGCCACTTCTTATCGGTACACCATACTGGCCCACTTTCAGCCCTGCCTGTGCAGCTACACCCCCAGAGCACTAGGACACTGAAAGTGAAATGAATTAAAAGTAGTAGAACTGATTTTTTTCATTGTCTACACTTAGAGAAATACAGAAAGTAAAGTGCATAAGTAGTTACCAACTATATTAAATTTTAAGAATTATTTAATTTGTAGTTGCCTAAGTCATTGTTGTCATTATTATCCACCTAGTCAGTCATGCATTGTGGCAAGTGAGCGAAGTACAGAAAGAAATACAACAAAGATTGGGAATGAGATAATCTCTTAAAACGATGGATAAGGAGTGTACCTGGGGACGAATCAAAAGCCATGTGTACATACGGGAAATGTGAATTACAAACACATCATAGCTATCTTGTTTGCACATAAGGAATATTGCCCCATTTTTGAATTCAAGAACCCTGTTTGACTCCAGAATAAAGTCAGTACATGTTGATAATTCATTGAAAACTGGCAAGCTTAAACTAGCCACTTACATGGCTTGTCACTCAAGTATTCTCTCCATAGACCAACTTGAACCTATAGTAGCTGAGCTGTCTAAGAAGGACATACGTTTGCACTGAACAAAATGCACAAAACTGGTAAAAAGTGTTCTTGGCCCTATGATGCAGCGCAAACTTATGACAGACATAAAAGATTCATCATATTTGCTTTTGATTGACAAAATAACTGATACAACAACCAGCAAACAGTTGTGTGTGGTTCTGAGGTACTACAGTAAGACACAAAAGCAAATTTTGTCAACGTTTGGTGGCATGATCACTTTACTGGGCAGAGATGCTGAATGCATCACACAGTAACATTTCTTAAAGAGAACAATAAGCAGATTCATAATTCCATCGGTCTAGCTACTGATGGCTGCAACACGATGTGTGGCAAAAAACCTCTTTGGTATCCACGTTCTGCAATCATCATCCAAACATTGTGTTTATCAAATGTGTGTGTCATTCTTTGCAACTTCATTCATTGAAAGCAATTACACTGTTTCCTCAAAATATTGATTATATGGTTTCACAAACATACAATTGATTTTTTCACAGCACTCTGCGCCAGAAATCATACCATCACCTCTATGTTACTATTAATGTCGGCGAAGCACTATTGAAGATACTGCATCTTTTCTGGCTTTCCATTTGTCTCTGTGTGAACAGGGTTCTTGATCAGTTCAACAAACTTTCAGATAGCCAAAGACAAAGAAGGAAACTGCAATGCCAAACTCCTTTATTATATATACAGTGATCCAGTGAACAAAATTTCCCTGATTTTTCTACATTCAATCCTTCAGGAAGCCTGTAGGATAAACCAAATCTTTCATTTGGAAAGTGTTAATACAGGAAAGCTGCTACAGGAATTGATGACATTCCACCACAGCCTGTTGATGAGAGTTGTAAAACCGTGTGTTTTTGAGAACTGGACTGCTTGATAAACTATGACATCACCTTTGAGTCAAATTACTTACCGCTTTGCGCAGTTGATTTTGGAGTTGCTTTTCAGCTGGAACTTTCAAAATACTCACCTGAATGCACCTCTGAACTCTGGGTTTTTGCTGACCAAGGACAGCAGCTGTGTGTGTGGGGGGGAGGGCAGGGTGCAGTGGAGAAAGAGGGGAGTGACATGTCTGTCAGTCTGAGGCAAAGGACAAGGTGAGAAACTGAGACAAAGGACACTGCCCAACATACTCTGGAATAGGTGTTTTCATATGGTCATATGCTTTCGAATCATGGTTGTGGTGTTTTCCCAAATTAAGCTGGGTTCCATTTCACTTTTTATTGAAAGAGCAACAGACACTAACAATGATTGGATAAAGGGGCAGTTGGAGATAAACATGGAGCTAACAAAACACATACCAATCATCATTCTGAACATTCTGACCGTTGGAGCAGGCACTGTGTCTTGCTGTCTGCCTAGGACATTGTGGATACTACTGTAATATGACTAAATCATAGTGGCATGATGGAATCCATGTCATTGTGGCATGGTAACCTCCACATGGCTATGACCATCTTTTGGTCTGTTTGATCAGTGCCTAGCACAGTGGGGTCCTGGACCATGACTTGAGCTCCTAGGCACTACAGTAACACAAATAATAAAATGATAATACTAGTAACGGTTGCTACCTAAGCTCCATTATCCTGCACAGGAATATGTTTTAAGGCCCTTGATGTATTCCCTGGTAGTGACAGGAAGTGAGGTCTACATAAAGTAGGTTTATCTGGGAAGAGCTGAGGGGCCACAGCCTGGTGAGAATTGTCTCAGTATGGTCTGCGGCTGAGTCTATACATAAACAACATAACAGGATGGTTTTGAGCTTGCCATTTGAGCTCTAAACACCAGATGTCGCTGTTGTTGCACATTCCTATAGGACAATTTCACTAACTTAATCCTATCAGGACTAGGGCCCTTCATTTTCAGTTTTTATTTTAATTTTTCCCAGGAATTTATCAGTGTTTATTACTACAACAACAAAAACAGGCGAAAATTGGTGGGAAAACTATTCATAATTTTTCTGGATAAATATCGGGGTTTATTTTGGTGGACGGAAAGACGGGGAAGAGTATCCAGTAGATTAATGCTTTGATGAACCGAATTCAATGTGGTTTGCTGCAGAAGTAAAACAGAATTTAACACACAATGCCACCTCTGAATTTTAAGAAACCAATATATCTCTAATCCCCAAATAAAACTTTTCATTTGAATAAACAGTTTACTGTTGTAGACTTAGAACTATTAGCCTATAAATGTTTACATTTAATAGCTGGGCCACACCATTTGCAGCGCATACCCTCAACTTCAACCTTTTCTCCTGTTTTTGTTTGTTTAAAGCTTTTGAATACTTCCTTGTGTTTTGAAACATATTCTGCTACAGATTTTTGTTTTCTGCCCATTTTAGTGTGTCAGATCTTTAAACCATTATCCACTAACAGCTTGAACTATGTACGTGATGGGCGTGAGAGTCATCATTACGTTCAGATGTGCACACACTTCAGAGTTTGCATGCATGCCTGTTTGTTTATTGTGTGTATCTTCTAAACTAATACATAGCCTTACTTCAGCAGGCAGCTTTGCATATACACAGACTAATGTATTTTCATAATACGTATATCTCAGGCAATGTATTATATTTTTCTAATAAAACAAATTTTTATACATTTGAATGATACAAAAATATGGTGAAAATCAGAAAAAAAAAACAAATACTTTTTGTAACACACGGGATTTTTTCAGTGAAAATCAGTTTAAACTGAAAACGAAGGGGCTTACACATGACAAATGGGCCTTATTGGGAGTGGTCAGTTATTTGGGGGTTAAAAGAATCCTGTGGGTTCCCCAGGAGATCCCATTGTTAAGTTGCCTGACAATATTTATATATGCCATTTTTCTTGTTGCAAGTCCAGACTAGCTGTTTTATGGAGCCTGCATCTAATACTACTGCTTAAGATTTGGCTTGGTGTATTCTGGGGGTATCTGAGACCTAGAAAGGGGTTTATTGACAAGGGGTAGAGATTGCCCCTGCTATTGGGAATTATCCAAGCCCTTTGGAGGGTCCCCAATCCCTGGCATGAATGACGTACCTACACAATCTTGGATCATGTGTACATATGTATATATGCAGCTTGCTAGCAACAGGCTGGGACAACCTCACAGTGCTAAATTTTTCCACTTCCTGTTGCTCAGGGGCCACTGGGCTGTACCTTGTACCCAAATGGGTTAGGCAGAATCCCAGTTAGCATTGACCAGGCCTTGTGCTTCTCTTTGGGGTTAGAGAAGCACTTTTTCAGACATCTGGAGTTTCACTGATTCCTGTTCAGCCCAGTGTACAAGGCAGTAGAATTCATGTCTCTTGTTACAGTGGGAAGAAAACTCTCCACACACACACACATTAGCTCAGCTGTAGCCAGGCACACTGGAGTAAACTAAAAGTAGCCTGGACCAAACCAAATGCTAGCACACGTAATGTAGGGAACAATCCTACATTTATAGGGAGATGAAGTGGACGATCCAGAAACATATGAATTGTTATACTGGATCAGACCAGTCGTCTATCTAGTCCAGTATCACATCACCAGCAGTGACCAGTATCAGATGCTTCATAGGGAAGTGCAAGAAATCCTGCAGTGGCAGTTATGGAAAAACCTGCATCCAGGAAATGGTACCTTTGAAACCACAAAAAGAGTTTGGACTATGGCCTGAAAATATATATATTTAGCTCTGGATATTCTTGTTATTCACAATAATGTCTAATCCTTACTTTGTATGCTTTTGCGGTTATTAAAAACATTGAAACCCAAGCTTTGACTAGTTACATTTTTGTACATTGCAAAGCAGTGAGACCTGCACTGCAATCCTGATGTGGAACTCCCCTTTGAAGAATGTTGTAGCAGCCAGACTTTCCAGGAAAGCGTCTGAACAAAAAAAGAGATTTAAGAACAAGCCCCATATGAAACCTTCCAAACTTTACCATCCTACTTATGCCCACTTCAGTTTATTTTTGTTCATATTCAAGCCATATGGTACATATTCCTAAGAAAGTCCTGAGTTGCTAATCTTCTCAGATTTCTGCTTAAAAGAGCTAATTTTGTAGAGTGAAAATCCACTTTCAGAAAAAATTTCCCCCTGAAAAGTAATTTCCTTTATTCCTTCCCACTTCCTTGTGATGTTGAATATACACAACAAATATACGTAAATTGCAATGCAGTTTTAGAATGTTATTTCTATTCCAATAAAGCCTAGAGGTCATGCTCATATTAATAGACAATTCTGAAAAAAATGTTATTTAAGTAATCTTGTTATATACATTACTAAAATACAAAGTTTTAAAACTATTCTTCAGAGCCTCTGTAGCTTATATAGGTCACTGTATTTTGGTGTTCATGTACTGAATTAGCACTATGATACAAGAAGTTGGAGTGTAGTTTGACATTTCATTGTCATATGTTTGAAGTTTATCTTCATACACTTGGTCATTTAAAGATATACCGAAGAATCTTCAGAATTGGCAATTTGGGTGCGTTTCTGGGGACTTACTAGACTGGTCTGAATTCAAATCCTAACTGTGCCACAAACTATTTGTGTGGCTGTGGGCAAATTGTTTAATCTCTGTGCAGGGCTGCCCAGAGGGGGGAAGCAAGTGGGGCAATTTGCCCCAGGCCCTGCAGGGCCCCCCACGAGAGTTTTTTGGGGCCCCTGGAGCGGGGTCCTTTACTCGCTCCGGGGGCCCCGGAAAACTCTTGCGGGGCCCGGGCCGTCTTCCGCGCTGGGTCTTCGGCGGCAATACGGCGGCGGGGGGTCCTTCCGCCCTGGGACCCGCCGCCAAAGTGCCGGATCTTCTGCAGCAATTCGGCGGTGGGGGCCTCCCGCCGCCGAAGACCCCAGGACCCCTGAATCCTCTGGGCGGCCCTGTCTCTGTGCCTGAGTCCTGCCCTGTAAAACAGGAATACTATTCTTATTTTTACTCACCTCATATTTGTCTTTTTAGACTGTACATTCTTTGGGGCACCGGAACTGCCTCTCACTATTTAGTTGTACCACATTTAGCACAATGGAATCCTGATCTCAGTTGGGACTTCTAGGCACTATTGTAATACAGATAAATAGATAACTATCATCATTTGAGCACTTAGTTAAATCTCTAGAAAACACAGAGATTTTTCAAAAGGTGAGGGAGAACAGTGCTGGAGTTTTGAAAATGTAGCCCTTGCTCTAGGAACCTGAGCAGCCACTGGGATTTTCACAAGTCATCTCTCACATGAGGGTTTCCCAGCTTTTGCTGTGCCTACTTGTAACAAAATCCCACATCATTCATAATCTACAGGGCTGGCTCCAGGCACCAGCCGAGCAAGCTTGGGCGGCAGCTTGTAGAAGGCTTGTAGGAGGCGGCATTCCGCCCAATCCTAGGGTGGCACGGCTGCTTTTTTTGTTGTTGTTGTTGTTGTTCCGCTCCGGCCGCTGTAGGGGCAGCGGCGTGGAGGACGGAAGCACCCTGCAGCAAGCCCGGCAGGGCAGCCTGCGTCCTTCCCTCCCAGCCAACCATAGTGTTGCGGAGCCCTCCCGGCAGGGGGCATGGCGGGAGGGGCCGCGTGGCAGCGCCCCACTGAAGCCCTGGCCTCCCCCGCCCTCCCCCCGTCCCCTCCCCCTCTCCCTGCTAGCCAGGGCACATCTGCAGCCGTTCTGGCCGCCGCGTTTTTTGGTTTTTTTTGCTTGGGGTGGCCAGAAAGCCAGAGCCGGCCCTGATAATCTATCAATCTTATCTCCATTTTCAAAGGCAATGTGCAAATATCAAGCATGGATTTTTCAATTGCAATAGTGGATATATACTAATTTCCTCCTTTTAATTGGTTACTTTAAAAAAAAAAACTGTGATATCTCCATTATACCTGTGCTAATTTAAAAAAAAAAAAGTTAATTCTTTCCTCAATTTGTGACAGAGCAGTCTGTTGGAACTATTTTGGCTACATGTCAAATTAGATCGTTAGTTATTGCTGGCATATTATTAATCTCCAAGTTTACTGCTTGAATCCTCATGTACATTTTTCTGAAATGAAATGGATCCTAAAAGGGAAGTAAAATCTCCTTAATTTTCTCCCTGTGGTGATTATACTGGTGATATCCACATCTGACTAAAGGAGGCAAAGTTTGTTCTATTAGCATTAATTCTGACAAATCCGAAACACCAGTAGTCTTATACATCCTTTGTTCATTTTGTAATGCAGAGTACATCCCCACCCCCAAATCAGTTTTGGAACCTGCACTCCTGCAACTTTTAACCATCTTTTAAAAAAAAAAAAATGAAGGACCTGTCAAGGTGCCTGTATCTTTAGTAGAAACAATTATCTAATGGAAATGATTAATTTCCCTAAAATCTATCTATGCTTATTATGACAGCTTCCCTTGTTCCTAACCAAGAGTTAGTAAGCACATTAGAGGGCTTGTTCTCCAACTTCGTCTGGCAAGGCATATGCCTGGGTATGCATCATAAGCAGTCCAATAAAGTAGTATGTTGGCTTGCATTTTCTTGTGTCAGTCTTTGCAATATTGCATGCAATTTATGTTTATAAGAGACTAAATGAGGCAGGAAAATACGTATCTACTCCCTTATGTATTGATGGGAGCTAGCTTCCTCAGATCTGGCCGATTCATGCTTTCCAAACAATTCACTCAAACATTTCCTCTGGGTCCAGGCATGCTTATGCAAAATGATGGATGAATCCTCAAAACCTTCCCACCCTTCAGACCCATATACAACTCCCTTCTGAGCCAGAGATTAGACATATGGCTATTGTCTGAGCAAAAAAAACTCCATTTACTTTTAAACTGCAGCATACCTTCAACCTATCATGTACTAATTCTATATATATTGGCATTCGCAAAACTAAAATGGAGTTACTCAAATTCCTTGTGGAAATATCAACTACACTAGGGAGGTAATTTCCCATTAAGAATTCAGCATATCCTGTTATCTCTGATAAAAGAGCTAGTAAGGCTTCTGAAGCAAGCTGTCTTGGAGAGTCCTAATCAAGGGTCAGAAGTCATATCTCCCCTCCTGTTTAACTTGTCAGTAGTTCCTCTCCCTCTGCGTGAAGTTATAATTTCTTTCTTGAACGTGGGACTTTGTATCAGTGTTCAACATAGCAGGGGTAACATATTTTGTAAGACTTGTGTAACTGTCAGCAGCAAAGACTAAATAAATATTTGTTAAATATACACAGAAGCATATATGTTGATCTGTTTTAGTGACTTCAGCATAGAATGAGAATTTCACAGCAGGAGTGTACTTTTTATAAGCTTCCCTTTCCTAGAGTTTCTCCAGGCCTTTATGGAGACTCAGCCACTCTGTTGTTTTTCTTCCTTCAGGGATGTGTTGTTCTAGTTAAGTAAAAGCTCCTTAAGTTTTGATATAAAAAAAATTATTTCAGAGGACTAAGACACTGCAGTGATACCCTGTGTTCTAAGTATATTTACGGTTGCCAACCCTCCCAGATTGGCCAAGAGTCTCCGGGAATTGGCCTCAATCTCCTAGTTGCTATTGAAAGCAATTAGCGGGATTTTAAAAGGCCAAAAGTCCGGTCCTCTGCGCAGCGGGGCTAAGGCAGGTTCCCTACCTGCCCTTGCTCCACACGGCTCCCAGAAGCAGCTGGCATGTCCTGTGGCCCCTAGGCACAGGGGCAATCAGGGAGGCTCTGCGCACTGCCCCCAGCGCTAGCTCTGCAGCTCCCATTGGCTAGGAACCGCAGCCAATGGGAGCTGCGGGGGCAGTGCCTGCAGGCAGGGGCAGTGCATAGAGCCACCTGGCTGCCCCTAAGCCTGGGAGCCGCATGGACATGCCGGTCGCTTCAGGGAGTCACCTGAGATAAGCACCGCTCGGCTAGAGCCCGCACCCCCTCCCACACCTCAGCCCTGAGTCTTCTCCTGCACCCAAACTCCTTCCCAGAGCCTGCACCCCACACCCCCTCCTGGATCCCAACCCCCTGCCCGAGGTTAGGCTGAAGCCCCCACACACTGCAAACCCCTTGGCCCCAGCCCAAAGCCCCACTCCCACCCCCACTCCACATCCCTGCCCCAGCCAGGTGAAAGTGAGTGAGGGTCGGGGGGAGAGCAAGCAACGGAGGAAGGGGAGATGGAGTGAGAAGGGGTGGGGCAGGAGCGTGGCCTCAGGGAAGGGACAGAGAAGGGGTGTTTGGGTTTGTGCGATTAGACAATTGGCAACCCTAAGTATATTGTTTCTTATGTGGGGAGAGAGAACAGTTTTGAGTATTAAAGCAACTATATAGTTGAATTACAGCTTCAGTGACTTTACAAGCCCTGAAAGAACCCACATGCCTACATTTAGTGATTAAATCATGTTACCTGGCTCTCCCTGCTCCAGCAAAATACATATTATGGAGTCCCAGGAAAGAATTCATATACACCCAAGGTACTAACATACCAGAACACAGTGCTTCACCATGAGGCATAAAAAGCATAAGGCATAAAAGAACACACCACCACATACATTAAAAATAAATAAAGCTTTAACAAACAAAACTATACCAGGAAAGAAGGAAAAAACAGACCCAGCTATTTAAAAGTATGCATGTGGGTATCATTGTGTATATTTATGCCCAAAATAGTTTTAAGAAGTCCCCCCAAATAACCCAAGTGTTTTTACAAGCATTAACTAAGTGTGGATGGAAATACTTAATAAGATTAACTCTGGATAGAACTGAACACTGTGACTTTGTCCTCACCCATAACTATTTCAGATTTGGGGACAATTTATACCTTCAAGTCAGTGGCACTGCTATGGGTACCCGCATGGCCCCACAGTATGCCAACATTTTTATGGCTAACTTAGAACAACGCTTCCTCCGCTCTCGTCCCCTAGCGCCCCTACTCTACTTGCGCTACGTTGATTCATAAATTCATAGATTCTAGGACTGGAAGGGACCTCGAGAGGTCATCGAGTCCAGTGCCCTGCCCACACGGCAGGACCAAATACTGTCTAGACCATCCCTGATAGACATTTATCTAACCTACTCTTAAATATCTCCAGAGATGGAGATTCCACAACCTCCCTAGGCAATTTATTCCAGTGTTTAACCACCCTGACAGTTAGGAACTTTTTCCTAATGTCCAACCTAGACCTCCCTTGCTGCAGTTTAAACCCATTGCTTCTTGTTCTAGCCTTAGAGGCTAAGGTGAACAAGTTTTTTCCCTCCTCCTTATGACACCCTTTTAAATACCTGAAAACTGCTATCATGTCCCCTCTCAGTCTTCTGACATAGTCCCCCCTCTCAGTCTTCTGACATAGTCATCATCTGGACCCATAGGAAGAAGGCCCTTGAGGAATTCCACCATGATTTTAACAATTTCCACCCCACCATCAACCTCAGCCTGGACCAGTCCACACAAAAGAGCCACTTCCTAGACATTACAGTGCTAATAAGCGATGGTCACATAACCACCACCCTATACCGGAAACCTACTGACCGCTATACTTACCTACATGTCTCCAGCTTGCATCCAGACCACATCACATGATCCATTGTCTACAGCCAAGCTCTAAGATACATCCACTTTTGCTCCGATCCCTCAGACAGAGACAAACACCTACAGGATCTCTATCAAGCGTTCTTAAAACTACAATACCCACCTGGTGAAGTGAAGAAACAGATTGACAGAGCCAGAAGGGTTCCCAGAAGTCTCCTACTACAGGACTGGCCCAACAAAGAAAGTAAGAGAACACCACTAGCCATCACCTACAGCTGATAGCAAACCATTGTTGCTACCACTGCTATATAATTGCAGCAAATCTTATATAAAATATAACTCATGGCCAGAAAGGGTTAAACAGCTTGCAGGCTGAATGACCCAAAGCTGACCTTTAAAGACATGTTAGAAATGTTAATTAGGGCCATTGCATGCTAAGTAGACTGAAATTTTGAAATGCAAACCTATGTTGGAAGTTAGAGGTAATATTAATTGTGTGTATCTTAGATGCTATCCATGTAATTGGACAGTTCCTGTCTGTCACTAACTATTAATTCAGAGATCAAGATGGAATATTAGCATTTAGATGAATCTTTGGTAAAATAATGTCATTGTCTATATGTCTCTTTGAAGTCTGTGATAGACTGCCCAATGGATAAATTGCCCTATGTTAATTTGTCTAACTAATTACTGGTGATGTTTAAGCAAAAGGCTACATCAAAGGCCATTGTTTACTAACCAGGACTGCATGGTCAAGTGGATGCTAGAACACTGTATAAAAAGACCCTTGGGTCCTGATTCTGCCATCTCAGATCTGCTTAAGCTTCATCAGGGGAAGTCTGAGTCGCAAGACTGAGGTTCCAGTTATACTGGTACGCCCTGAATATGATATTTGGACACTGGACTATGACCTATTAACTGAATACTAAAGAACTCTTTGCAACTAAAAAGCTTACCATCTCTGCTATGAATCTGAACCTCAATGGACTGAACTCATGTCTGTATGTATATTGATCTTTTAACCATATTCTCTTTCTCTGTTGTTTTTTTTAATAAATTTTAGTTTAGTTAATAAGAATTGGCTGTAGCGTGTATTTGGGTAAGATCTGAAACATTCATTAACCTGGGAGGTAATGTGTTCGATCCTTTGGGATTGGTAGAACCTTTTCTTTTATATGATGAAATAAGATTTTCAGAAATCATCCTATTTGCTTTAGGTACCTGGATGGAGACCTGAGGCTGGATCACTTTAAGGGAACTGTGTTGTTTGGACTTCTGAGTAACCAGTAAGGTAATAAAGAAGCTGTTTTATGCTGGCTTGGTAAATCTAAGTATTGGAATATCCACCAGCTTTTGGGGGATTGTCTGCCATATTCTTTGCATTTCACCCTAATTGAGTGACCACAGCTGCCCCCCACTGGGACACCGGTCACAGCATGTATTATTAAAATCAGCAGAATTTGTGCAACTGCACTGAGTATGCACAGCAATTAGTTCTGGTACATGGAAGACACACTGTAATAACAAAGGCTGTAAGCATAAACATCTACTATGATCACTGATTTCCTGCTTCTTCAACTGCTGTGAACAAGATATTAAAAATAGTCTGGCTAAAAACCATTAGGACGTCCTTTCAAATTACTATAAGATGTCTGCATGAAAATGACACACATGTAAAATAGGAAAACAAAAGAAGAATCAACAAATCTCAGGAATATGGGAAGACAAAAGCCCACTCACGCATTAACTAATGTCTTTTGTGTAGATCTGAATCTCTCTTTGCTTCCTACAGCGCCAGGAGGTCCTGAGGTCATTGATGGCTGGGCAGCTGCTCCATATTCCAGATTTTCTTATAAGAATGTATTTGATTTTGTTTAATTGTGTGCCCTTCAAAATTAATGTCACACACATACCTCAGTCTTTCCAAGGATGCTGCACCACCTGAGTTCCTACTACAGCTGAAATTTTTGCCAGCACTCCTAGCTCTCTTTTGATTCATTTGTCGCCGGTGCAAGAGGATGAAGAGGAAAGTAGTATGAGTAGCTGCATGTCAGCATGAGGATGGCAAAACGAGAGTGGGGAAAGAGACATTCTTCTAGGGCCATATCCAACTCCCATCAAAGTCAGCTGGAAGACTCATTGTTAATTTCAAGAGCAGGTGGAACAGTCCCTTAAGGAGGAAAAAACAGTTCTTAGAAACCTGGTTCCTGTTTTCAAAGAGTATGCTTACATTGCATCTGGGAGTGAGCTTCCCAGTCAGAGACCACAGACTTGTGCTCGAGGGGCTTGGGCTAGCACACTAAAAATATCTGTGTAGAGATTGTGGCTTAGGAGCTGAAGTCTGGAGGGAGGGGGTGGGCTTCAGAGCCCAAGCTCCAGCCCGAGTCACAAGGTCAAAGCACCATCTACACAGCTATCTTTAACATGCTAATACAAGCCCCTCTAATCTATGGATCCATGCTGGAGGTGGCGGGCTGGAGGGAGGGGAAGAGGTTGCTCCCACATGCAGCGTAGACATATCCAAACTGACTCAGTCATCTGATGCCCCACAGCATCCAGAGAAGAAAGGCCAGCACAGTGTTGGGTGACAGAACCTGCCTCTCTACAGGCATTTATAAAGCACTTACCACTGTATAGTATAAGGGTCAGATTGTGCCCCAGGGACACAACCCATAGTAAGGGATGACGTGTACCTGTGCAATCCCAGGAGTTTCCAAGCAAGCAATTGTGGTTCAGAGAGCCACAATTCCCACCTTGCTCTTCCTTGCTTCAGAGAGGTAGTAACTTGCTGCTGGCCTGAGTAAAAATTTAGCCCTAAGTTGTCAGCTACTGCTGATCTGTTTGCAAACCTTAGAATCCCCTCAACAGAAACTTGTGCCAGTGGGTTAGTAAAGCCTGTGCCCGGGAAGATCCATTGTCACCAGACAAACTTCCTTAAGATAAGTGGAATCACTTTGCTGGCAATGTGTCTTTCTCTGCCATACCAAAATCTGCCACTGGCCAGTAACTGTCCTGAGAACCTGAGTAGGCCTCCACTAGAGAGGGACTTCACATTCAGGTAGTTCTGGTAGGTATGGTACATGTCAAGACTGCAAGAAATCTGATTTTGGACTCTGAGGTCGAGTCTGAATCTGAATTGGTAGTGAGTGGGCCCTGCCACTTCCCTCCTTCAGGGGGACCAAAAGTTCTAAAAAGGAATCCTGGGCATTGATGTCCATATCTGAGAGCAAATCATGCCCATTTGCTGATCAAAACTTATGTCATTGTCCTGCATGGAGGAGCTTTGTATGTCAGTTGACCAGGCTTAGAACGACTTCCAATTTTGCCTATTAGAATGTACTTAACCAGTAAAACCTCATTGTTTCCACATAGTAACATTCAATAACGTTTTTAAAGGCTTCCTGCATATAGTGTACTGTATTAATTTGGGACTGATAAAATTTATGATTTATCATAGAGATGTTTCAATTTAGTATTGAGATACTCTAGATGATGGAGCTACTTCAAGCCTGTTTCTGGAATATCTGTGTGCTGAATGTACTGTTTGTCATACTGTTCAATGTTGAGCTTTTGAGGTCAATAGGTCTATGTGCAATCCCTATGATTTAAATAACATTCATTAACATTTTTAAAGGGCAGTGAGTATTTTAAAACACAAACTTAGAAGTTGGAGATTTTCATTTGACTTATTCCTAAATGGGTTCCAGAATATTTTCTTTAGACTCATCACAATTCCTTTGTATAAGTGACAGGATTTTATCCTATTTTCATATAGGAGACTATTTGAACAGTACAGTATATTTTCTAACAAAAATAAGGCATGGTACAGAAACTTACTCCAACTGCCCTAAATAATAGAATCATAGGACTGGAAGGGACCTCAAGAGGACATCTAGTCCAGTTCTCTGCATTCATGGCAGAACTAAGTATTATCTAGAGTACACCAGTGGTTCTTAACCTCTACTGCAGCCTGCACCCCTTTGGTTCTCAAAATATGTTCTTGCACCCCTTATCAAAAACCAAAATATGTTCTCGCACCCCTTACACCTAAATGTTTGTATATTACAGTAATCGTTTAAAAATGTAAAGTAGTTGTACTTATGTGCCTGTGCTTAATTTGTGTTTTTGATGATTTACCTTCTAAAAAAATCTGGCATGTCTGACACCCCCAGAAAGGGCATCTTGCACCCCTAGGGGGTGCGTGCACCCCAGGTTAAGAACTACTGCTCTAGACATCCCTGACAGGTGTTTGTCTAATCTGCTCTTAAAAATCTCCAATGAGGGAGTTTTCACAACGTCCCTAGGCAATTTATTCCAGTGCTTAACTACCCTGACAGTTAGGAAATTTTTCCGAATGGCCAACCTAAACCGCCCTTGCTGCAATTTAAGCTCATTGCTTTTTGTCCTATCCTCAGAGGTTAAGTAGAACAATTTTTCTCCCTTCTCCTTGTAACAACCTTTTATGTACTTGAAAACGGTTATCATGTCCCCTCTCAGTCTTCTCTTCTCCAGACTAAACAAAACCATTTTTTTCAATCTTCCCTCATAGGTCATTCTTTCTAGACCTTTAATCATTTTTGTTGCTCTTCTCTGGACTTTCTCCAATTTTTTCACATCTTTCCTGAAATGTAGCACCCAGAACTGGACACAATACTCCAGTTCAGGCCTAATCAGCGTGGAGTAGAGCAGAAGAATTACTTCTTGTGTCTTGCTTACAACACTCCTGCTAATATATCGCAGAATGATGTTTGCTTTTTTTTTTTCCCCACAACAGTGTTACACTGTTGACTCTCATTTAGCTTGTGGTCCACTATGACCCCCAGATCCCTTTCTGCAGTACTCCTTCCTTCCTGGCAGTCATTTCTCATTTTGTATGTGTGCAACTGATTGTTCCTTCCTAAGTGGAGTACTTTGCATTTGTCCTTATTGAATTTCATCCTATTTATTTCAGACCATTTCTCCAGTTTGTCCAGATCATTTTGAATTTTAATCCTATCCTCCAAAGCACTTGCAACCCCTTCCAGCTTGGTATTGTCTGCAAACTTTAAGTGTACGCTCTATGCCATTATCTAAATCACTGATGATGATATTGAACAGAACCGGACCCAGAACTGATCCCTGTGGGACCCCACTCATTATGCCCTTGCAGCATGACTGTGAACCACAGATAACTACTCTTTGGGAACCGTTTTCCAACTAGCTTTGCATCCATCTTATAGTAGCTCCATCTAGGTTGCATTTCCCTAGTTTGTTTATGAGAAGGTCATGCAAGACCCTATGAAAAGATTACTAAAGTCAAGATATAGATTTACTAAAGTCAAGATATACCACATCTACCACTTCCCCCCCATCCACAAGGCTTGTTACCCTGTCAAAGAAAGCTATCAGATTGGTTTGACACAATTTGTTCTTGACAAATCCATGCTGACTGTCACTTATCACCTTATTATCTTCCAAATGTTTGTAAACTGACTGCTTAATTATTTGCTCCATTATCTTTCTGGGTACTGAAGTTAAAGTGACTGTTCTGTAATTCCCTGGGTTGTCCTTATTTCCCTTTTTACAGATTGGCACTATATTTGCTCTTTTCCAGTCTTCCAGAATCTCTCCCGTCTTCCATGACTTTTCAAAGATAATCGCTAATAGCTCCGATATCTCCTCAGTCATTTCCTTGAGTATTCTACGATGTATTTCATCAGGCTCTGGTGACTTGAAGACATCTAATTTGTCTAAGTAATTTTTAACTTGTTCTTTCCCTATTTTAGCCTCTGATCCTACCACATTTGCACTGGCATTAACTATGTTAGACGTCCAATCACCATCAACCTTCTTGGTGAAAATCGAAACAAGGAAGTCATTAAACACCTCTGCCATTTCCACATTTTCTGTTATTATTCACCTCTACCCCCACCCATTGAGTAATGGGCCTACCCTGTCCTTGGTCTTCCTCTTGCTTATAATATATTTGTAGAATGTTTTCTTGTTACCCTTTATGTCCAAGTTTGATCTTTTTTATGCCTTGGCCTTTCTAATTTTCTCCCTACATGCTTGTGTTATTTGTTTGTATTCATCCTTTGTAATTTGACCTAGTTTCCACTTTTTGTAGGATTCTTTTATTTTTAGATCATTGAAGATCTCCTGGTTAAGCCAAGGTGGTCTCTTGTCATACTATCTTTCCTACTCAATGGGATAGTTTGCTCTTTTGCCCTTAATAATGTCTCTTTGAAAAACTGCCAACTGTCTTCAACTGTTTTTCCCCTGAGACTTGCTTCCAATGGGATCTTACCTACCAACTCCCTGAGTTAGCTAAACTCTGCCTTCTTGAAATCCATTGTCTTCATTTTGCTGTTCTCCCTCCTACCATTCCTTAGGATCATGAACTCCTCATTTCATGATCACTTTCACCCAAGCTGTCTTTCAGATTCTCAACCAGTTCCTCCCTATTTGTCAAAATCAAATCTAGAACAGCCTCTCCCCTAGTAGCTTTCTCCACCTTCTGAAATAAAAAATTGTCTCCAATACATTCTATTAACTTGTTGGATAATCTGTGCCCTGCTGTGTTATTTTCCAAACGGATGTCTGAGTAGTTGAAGTCCCCCATCACCACCAAGTCCTGTGCTTTGGATGATTTTGTTAGTTGTTTAAAAAAAGCCTCATCCACCTCTTCTTCCTGATTAGGTAGTCTGTAGTAGACTCCCTACCATGACATCACCCTTGTTTTTTAACCTTTTTATCCTTACCCAGAGACTTTCAAAAAGTCTGTCTCCTATTTCCATCTCAGCCTCTGTCCAAGTGTATACATTTTAATATATAAGGCAACATCTCCCTCCTTTTCCCCTGCCTGTCCTTCCTGAGCAAGCTGTACCCTTCTGTATTTCAGTCATGTGTATTATCCCAGCAAGTCTCTGTGATGCCAACTATGTCATAGTTGTGTTTATTTACTAGCATTTTGAGTTCTTCCTGCTTATTCCCCATACTTCTCGACATCTAAGATACTAATTTGATTCTCCCCCCCCCCCCGAAGTTTTGTCTTGTGGTTCACCCTCACAAAGACAATTTATGTATTCCAACAAAATTCTGGTGATCCAAAAGAGAGGCTGCATCCCCAGTAAGAGGACATACAAACATTAAAAAAGAAACATCATCCCATGACAGTTTAGATAATTTCTCTAATACTGTTAAGGTTCAGTGACAATCCTTTACATTTATAATACAACTTTGATCATTTGTAATAATAGACTGGGATATCGATGGCAGATGATTCAGTGTTGTAAACTACCTCAATAAGTGACAAACCATGAGTTTAATGTCACATCACAAATTTACTTTATTTTATGCTGACAAATGTAGTTTTAGCTTTAACTATTAAAAGATACATAATATAATAAGGAGGGGATTGTAAATGACTTATAAAAGGTCCCAGTACCATAGGATCTCACAGCACTCTGCTTCTCAATCTTCGCTGAAAAGTAAAACGAGTTTCAGATTTTTTTTTTTTTTTGAAAAAGCATTGGATTTGCAGATAATCAAAGTGAGAAATGGTGAGATACACTATACTCCTGGTAACAAGTGCTTACATTTAAAAAAAAAAAGTTTTAAGTGTTAAAAACAACTTCAATTATTACCATACATGTATGTGAATCAGAACTATGCGGGCCTATCCTCTTGTGTTAACAAAAATATAATAATTCTAAAGCACTCTAGATTAAAAGCTATAAAGTCTGCATTATGCAGATACACTATCCTCTACATAGTTAAGGTTGCAACCAGGTTCTATAATAAAGCACTGCATAATCTTCCTATAACTTTGGTTTGATAAATTGATTTGGCCTGAAAATTGCAAGATTAAATCTGAATGTGAAAAAGAATATTTCTGAAAAGTTTGCAACAAAAAATTTGCATCCCTAAACAAAGTCCTTAAAAACATAACCTTGATTTGATATTTTGACCAAATTTCAATATAGTTAAATCTCCTTGAAATATTTTTACATAGGTTGTAATCAAGCATATTAACTTTTGTGTGTGTGTATCATAGGAGTCTATCCTGCTCCCATTATGTTAATTGACTTTGATAGGAACAGAATTGGGGAATATACACATATAATGTGTGTGTGAATATGTTGTTCTCTATTGACTGGTTGCACCATAGGTAGAATGGTCCCTTTATAGCTGACAGCTAAGAGTTCTTCCTTTAGCTCAAGTGATAGAGGCCTACATTTTTGGCTCCACAAGACCAGGATTTCAGTCTTGGCTCTGCAGCTATGGTTTTTTGTATTGATGAAGAGGATATAGCCTCTCTGCAGGTAACAATAACCCCACTGAAAGGCTGTTCCTGCAAAATCTCTAGTGCTGCAAAGGGTAAGACACAGCAAAACAATTAAATTTTCTAGGCATCCATTCCATAACTGTCTTTTTTGTTACATCAGCAAGTGGGATTCTGAGCTGTCTCCTTATGGCCCTGATCCAAAGCCCATTGCAGTCTATTTTTCACCTCTTCCAGCTACTGTGGGAAGAATCTGATTCCATGTCTATTTTATGTGCAGTAGTGCAACACATATATTCACTTGCCCCTTGCACTGAATACAGATGTCCTCATGGATATGAAGAATGTGAAAGATATCTGTAAGTTTTGTGACTGTGTGTGTGTGTGTGTGGTTGTATGTGGCTTGCTAAAGGATAACCAAGGGTTAAGTCAGTTGTATGAAGTTTGGCATGTCTGCAGGAACCAATGTCAATGACTTTTAGATAGCCCAATTACAGATGCTTAACTGATGTACAGTCATCACGGTCTTTGAAGGTTTGTCTGTCAAAGCTGGCCACAACACCCCCTAGCCTGGGAGAGGAGAGGGGCCCTTCAGGTGAGGGACCCTAAGCAAAGCCCTCTAGAACTGGTAAAAGGGCCCTGATGAGGAGAGGCAGGGTCTGCAGAGAAGCAGCCTTTTCATCCAGTCCCAAGAAGCAGGGGTACCTAGGATAAGAAGTTAGTCCTCGCTGAAACAAACAAAATAATTAATTTTCTTTAAATGGGTGCTAAGCTGCTCCAGCTTTCATTCCCACCAGGCTAATACGCTTGTTGCTATGAAGCTCCAGTGTCACTTAATTCCTCTGGATAATGGTGACCAGACTCACTGATATTTAACCAACAAGCCTTCAATATTAGTCCTTTGTTCAAATAAGTAGAGTAGGACTGGTACCTCATTCCCCTACGCACTTTTGAAGACTCCACCATGGTCATTACTGTGATTCTAAAAGCAACAAAGCATGCAGCAGTTTCCTGGAGCAAGGGACCTTATTCACTCCCTCTTGGCTGCCTCCTAGGTTCTAGCTAATAAGTCTCCATGAAAGCCACCACCTATTGAGCTTTCTATATGCCATCTGTAGTAGAACACTTCAGAATCTTGTTGGGCAGCACCAGCAGGAAGGTATATATTCCCAAACTGCTGCCTTAAGGCTCCTAGTAACAGCTTCCTTCACTTCAGTCTGGTCTGATAGTCCGAATGATTGAGTTTCTTACTTCTCAATTTCCAACTAATATAGTACAGAACTTTCCAGAACCTTCCCTGTCTTGTAACATTATCTTTAATGGGATTTTAATTAAAGAAATGTAATTTCAGAAGAAGATAGTATTTAATGGCCACTCTTTCCCCTCTATTGGAGCACAACGCTACCTTTTTTTCTAGAAGGGGACATGTGGGCCCATTAGCAGGAAGGATGGTCTTGTACTTAAAATTCTAATCTAAGACTCCACCGATTTGATTTCAGTTCCCAGCTGTGCTACAGACTTCCTGTCTGATGGTGGGGAAGCCAATTAATCTTTCTGTGCCTCAGTTCTCCATATTTTTTTTAAAGGATATAATAATTCTGTAACTCACGTTGTGTTTTGAAGATAAATCCATAAACATCTGTCAGGCACTCAGACATTACTATGATGGGGCCACAAAACCTCCCTAGATAGATCAGCCCATTCTCTCTAACCACATAATTTATTGGTGGACAGAGCTCAATTCTTTCCTCCGCACTCTTACTGACTCGCATTGTGATCTTGCGCAAAATTACTTAAACTCTGTCTCCAATTTCCACATTTGTAAAATGGGGGTTGTAGCTTACATCACAAAAGTTGTCATGAGGTTTAGTTAATATTTGTGAATGGAGCTGAGATATCAATATATTACAACATGCTATAGAATCAGTAGACTAATGTATTCATCCCACAGTAACTCAAAGTTTAACTAAATTTGAGAGAATTACGTACAAGATGATAGGTTGGAGTAGGTGTACTTAGCCTCATTAACTCCTGTGTTCAGAGCAGCTGTGATCATGAATAACTTCCCAATAAAAGTGCAGATAATTTCTTCAGGAGAAAAAAGGTTCATTGGTAGACATTTACATTTAAATGCCTAATGTGGCATAGCATACATCATTACTTTCTGTATCATACTCTGTATCTGCTAAGGGCCTGATCAAACGCCTATTGAAGTCAATGGGAATCTTTCCATTGACTTCAGTGGGTTTTGGATCAGGCCCTAAATGTTAATGAAGCAACATTTTTGTAGCATATCTGATGAAAAGTAGGGAGGACCAGCTCACAAACCTTTCTGAGATGATTGGGCACTGCTAGTTACTGTATCAAGTAGGTCATTTCAAAACCAGCTACTCTAGTTTAAATGAAGCAACTAATAGTCAAGTGCTCAAGACTATTCTTCTACCTGAAATATTCATATGTCTACCCACGTTGACTTTTTGACCACTCAGGGTTTGTTAAAAAAGAACAGTTATGTCTGTTTCTCGTCAGTTTCTTTACAAATATTTAAATGGGGATGGTATCCCACTTGCCTTTAGCAATTAAAGGCTAAAAACAAAGACTCTTCAGGACACTCTTGATTCCTTCCCCCTCCCGCCCCAAACATTCATAAGTCTCAGGATGTCATCCCTTAGTTAAAGTAAAACCTCTTACAAGAGAGTTATCTTTTCTTTTAATTTTAAAAGCCTGGGCAGAAATGCAAAAAGAAATTGTGTCTAAAGGCATATAAATAAATTATAAATCAGATTGCAATATCAACCTAAAAATGCTCTTTTGTAGACAAGATGCACCTGTTATGAATTTTGGAAAAAATTACAAACTAGCTTTTGGCACAAAACTACGGGATCTAGTAGGGAATACCACAATAAATAGTGAACTCACAATTAAAGTAAATTAAGTAGGCTTTTCAAAGGCACTCAGCATTAACCTAAATCTCTTCCTAAACTCCCATTGACTTTGAAAACACATTTAAGATAATGCTGAGCTCTTTTGAAAACAGCATCCTAAATTTGTCCAGAATTACAATATATTAAATCAGAACTATGGAGCCAGAATCTTGGCTCTGTAAACTGGCATAGCTTCATTGTAGCCCATAATGATCTTTAGATCAACAAAGTAAAAATGTATTAAATAAGAAGATTAGCAGGGAGGAGGCCAATGCCATCCTAAAAAAATTGGAAAATAACTGTAGGAGCACTCTCCTGCCGACAAAGCTGCTGCCGCTCGTGGGGGGTGGAAATTTTTTTTTTTTATCGGCAGGAGAGCTTTCTCCTGCCAACAAACAGCAGCTACACTGTGTGCCTTTTAGTGGCACAGCTGTAACAGCACAGCCGTGTCGCTAAAACCTCGTAGTGTAGCCATAGCCTAAGCCTCTGTATAAGCTTGAAAGCTTTTGTCTCTTACCAGCATAAGTTGGTCCAATAAAAGATATTGCCTCTCCCCCCTTGTCTGTGAATTAGCATTTAGTCTTTTGGACCTCTTCTGTTAACACTGACAAGCTTTAAAAAATGTGACGTTCACATTTGAGTGAGCATATGAATATGTTTGGTGCTGATGTGTGAATTTGTGAAGGAAAAATGAATTACTTTATGAAAATGTTGAATTCATAAGGAAACACACTGGTGCACTGTGGCCTCTTTCTATAAAGCAAATTTATCTGACCTTGGGGGAATTATCCCCAGTACAAGGGTAAATCCTCCAGTGGCTCAGACGTTCCAAAGAGGCTCCTATGTCACCTCTTTTACTAATGCCAATATGGCAGATGAGGCAATCGCTGGCTATGATTTTGACTCTGCAGGGCTAAGAGTGGCCAGCATAAGTTAGAGCAGCCATCAGGTCAGACGTTGTTATTCATTTGTAAATCTCATGTATTTAAAAAAATGCAAGAAGCATATTCTCAAAAAGATAAGGGGACAGAAGCTGGAACAGGAACCAGTGTGTAAAAAAACAAACAAAAAAAAGTAAAATAGGAAGTGGAGCTAGGGCTGCTGCACCAAAAATATTGAACTAGAAGCCTTTGTAGAGGGTCTCACTCTCCTCTATACGGAACCCTCGGACATACCAGTGCACTATGAGGAAAGGGAACTGGCAAATTCAAAGGAAATCGAACATGTCACATTTTGCCCCAAGCCTGTTTAAAGCAGTGCCTTTCTAGTTATAGTTGCAGCAAATCAATAAGGGCCTCTGAATGACATGTCACATCCCATGTTCTTTCACAGGATGCCTGTGATCTCTCTTGCATGACAATTTTTCTTGACAGCTTATTCCACGCTATAATTTTTTGCATTTAAGTAGGGTCTTTCATGTGGTGATCTCACATACAGTCCCTTACAAGTGGTGTGTATCTCTATTATATAGTTAGTAGGGCTGTCAAGCAATTAAAAAAAGTAATCATGATTAATAGTGCGATTAATCGCACTGTTAAACAATAATAGAATACCATTTATTTAAATATTTTTAGATGTTTTCTACATTTTCAAATATATTGATTTCAATTACAACACAGAATACAAAGCGTACGGTGCTCACTTTATATTTATTTTTGAATACAAATATTGGCACTGTAATAAAACAAAAGAAATAGTATATTTCAATTCACTTAATACAAGTACTGTAGTCTAATCTCTTTATCATGAAAGTTGAATTTACAAATGTCGAATTATGTAAAAAAAAAAAAAAAAACTGCATTCAAAAATAAAACAATGTAAAACTTTAGAGCCTACCAGTCTACTCAGTCCTACTTCGGCCAATCGCTCAGACAAACAAGTTTGGTTTTGTTTGCAGGAGATAATGGTGTCCACTTCTTGTTTACAATGTCACCTGAAAGTGAGAACAGGCATTCGCATGGCACTGTTGTAACCAGCGTCGCAAGATATTTACGTGCCAGATGTGCTAAATATTCATATGTCCCTTCATGTTTCAACCACCATTCCAGAGGATATGCATCCATGCTGATGATGGGTTCTGCTCGATAACAATCCAAAGCAGAGCAGACCGATGTATGTTCATTTTAATCATCTGAGTTACATGCCACCAGCAGGTTGATTTTTTTTTTGGGTGGTTCGGGTTCTGTAGTTTCCGCATCGGAGTGTTGCTCTTTTAAGACTTCTGAAAGCACGCTCTACACCTCGTCCCTCTCAGATTTTGGACAGCACTTCAGATTCTTAAATCTTGGGTCAAGTGCTGTAGCTATTTTTAGAAATCTCACACTGGTACCTTCTTTGTGTTTTGTCAAATCTGCAGCGACAGCGTTCATAAATCAAACAATATGTGCTGGGTCATCATCTGAGACTGCTATAACATGAAATATATGGCAGAATGTGGGTAAAACAGAGCAGGGGACATACAATTCTCTCCCAAGAAGTTCAGTCACAAATTTAATTAATACACTATTTTTTTAACAAAGATCATCAGCATGGAAGCATGTCCTCCGGAATAGTGGCTGAAGCATGAAGGGGCATAGGAATGTTTAGAATATCTGGAACGTAAATACCTTGCAACACCGGCTACCAAAGTGCCATGCAAACACCTGTTCTCGCTTTCAGGTGACATTGTAAATAAGAAGCAGGCTTCAGTATCTCCCGTAAATGTAAACAAACTTGTTTGTCTTAGCGATTGGCTGAACAAGAAGTAGGACTGAGTGGACTTGTAGGCTCTGAAGTTTTACATTGTTTTGTTTTTGAGTGCAGTTATGTAACTACAAATGTAGATTTTTTGTTGTTATATAAGTTACGCTTTCACGATAAAGATTGCACTACAGTACTTGTACAAGGTGAATTGAAAAATACTATCTCTTTTATCATTTTTACAGTGCAAATATTTTTAATCAGTAATAATAAAGTAAACACTGTACACTTTGTATTCTGTGTTGTAATAGAAATCAATATATTTGAAAATGTGAAAAACATCCAAAAATATTTAATAAATCTCAATTGGTATTCTATTGTTTAACAGTGCAATTAATTGTGATTAATTTTTTTAATTGCAGTTAATTTTTTTGAGTTAATCGCGAGTTAACTGCGATTAATCGACAGCCTTAATAGTCAGTGTCATGAATAGAACCCGTGCTTCCTGACTCCCTGTCCACTGCTTTCATCACTAGACTAAACTACATCTTTGGAATAGATGTGCGTTATTTAACTCTCTTATTACCAGTTACTAAACCTAGATTTACTTGAGTCTCAAGGACCTGCTGTTTTCCCACTTACTAGTGGCAGTGGTCAGAAATGCTGGATATATAAAGTGAACCTCACTTCTTTGCTAAGCAAAGGTGCATGGCCTATGCACAACGTAAGCCTCCGAAACAGAGGTTATGTGAGATTTTAACAGATACATAGGCATTTTGCTGTCTCTCTGCACAGGGTGAATGTTACCCTTAGAAGATGACTGTATGATGAGGTATAGTTCATTTTACAGTATCATTTAACAAGGCATCTTAGAGGTATATGCATTTGGAAAGGCATTACTGGACTAAACATTCAGCTCCTAAAATACATCTATACAGAAGAAAAAAAGAGTGGCATTGAGTATCAGCCTGGGTCAATGGGCTCATGCTACAGGGCTAAAAACAGCAGTGTAGATGTTCAGACTTGGGCTGGAGCCTGGGCTCTGAGGCCTTCCCCCACGCCAAGTTTCAGAGCCCAAGCTGGAGTGTCTACGTGGCTATTTTTAGCTTATAGCATGAACCCTGGGAGCCTGACTCAGATGACATGGGCTCTGAGATTCACTACCATGGGGTTATTTTGTTAGACATACCCCTAGACACATTTCATGTGACTGAGCTAATTCCCTTAAAAAAAATAATTCCTGAAACTAACAGACAAATTCAATGAAACTATTTTATTTGTTGTTTGAATTTTCAGCCAAAATAATCTGGATTAAAGATATTTAAATTACAACAGAAGATCCTATTATAATACTTTTCCTTTTGTAATCTTTTTGCAGTGACGAAAGTGAAGACATTACCATCTAGAGTATATGCTGTGTGCCATAGTTACAATTCCTTCTGGAATTTCCCCTTTTTCACCGAGATATCATTTAACATACTACTAGCCTGTGTAACAAACTGATATACATACCAGTGAGAGCTGATATGCCTTTTCTCCAGTGCCAAGCCATTAATCCTGATACATACCATCATTAAGAGACATACTAAAGCCCTCAGTAACATAACTGTGCTTTCTTTTGGCTAAGTAATTCAAATGGCATTGCTCTCCATTCTGTGTTAACACTTTCTTGGTGTCATGTAAACAGCATGCCATTGCTACTACTAGCAAATGCCCATAATTTTTTTACTCTTTGACATGCTATCATACCCCCTCAAAAACCACTTTTCCTCCATCCCTACTTGCTATATACCCCAAAAGTAATTTAAATGGTAGTTATTTTACTTCCTATACATCCATGATGCCTTACATACCACTCAATAGATCTTTTGAAAAAACATGGTAAACCCAAGTCACTAAATAGTCATCTTAGACTGTAGGTTCCTCTAAATTCAGTTTACACACTTTGTAACGCCCCATGTATTTCTAACAGTGTTCATTTTGTTCAACCTTGAAAATATTGGCTTTTATCATACTTGAGTGCTGTGAAGCTAGTCAACTAAAATTGTTCCAAAAACTCTAGTGAGAGTTTGGACTGTTGTCATGTATGGAGGTTACCCTGTCTTCCCTTAGAAGTGTTAACAACATGGCCGTTAAAAATGTCCTAATGTAATTTTTTTACTCAGATTAATGGAACTAGCAACCATACTAAATTTCACTGCTTCATTCATTTCACTTTCATTTTTGATTTATCCTTCATCTCTACATCTATTTATGTACTATAACCCTCGTGAAGTAGAGAGCTTGACTTAATGCATTTTTGAGCTATGCAGGCCTGATCCAAAGACTGAGGCAAAGGAAAGATTCCAATTGACTACAATGAACTTTGGATCAGAGCCTATAAAATAAATAATATTATGACACTTGCAACTAAAGACTTGCATGATAGAAGTAAGAACTCTCTGGGTGGCTGCCCCCAGCATATTCATACTAGCATACCCTGCTGCTTCCGACCTAATCAGAGTGCCCTGTTTCTAGCCTATACAATCTGCTCAGTCTAGAAGAAGCCAAATATAGGCTTATGAATTATTTTGGTACAATATTTCTAATGGGAGATTACTTATTAACAATGGAGAATTACCCTTAGCAATACATCCCTGTGACACAGGGATCCCTTGATGCCAATTGGCAGAATACACAAGGGATGCATAGAGTTTTACAGAGATCCCCTGGGTCAGATATATGCACAGTAATTCACCAAAGGGTGGCATGTGTGGTCTCTACTAAGAGCCAGTGGCCCACTGGTCATCATAACTTGTACATACATTTTGAAATGATTATGTATCTTATGGTAAGGCAGGTCAACAGGAGATCCACTGTTCTTATGGTAAGGCAGGTCAACAGGAGGTCCACTGTGCATATAGGTCTACTTGCATGTGGAGTCAAAATGCTAATCAAGAGATTGTGAAATCTTCAAGAGAGGGAATGTACAGGAAAAAATAAAACAGCAGAATGGGATCCTGTTTATGAGAAAAGATTCTGGCTTGCTGGTGTGTATGTGGGGCAGAGGTACCCCCTGAATCTTTCACCAAGGAAGCAAGCTATCCGTTTGGCGTGTCTCATGAACAAAAGGTGACAGCTGAGTCTTGCCGTAAAATGCTACAAGGACTTTGGGAGTGAGCATTTGCTCTAAGACATGAAAGGAACTAGTTAAATAAATCTAGGGTTTAGAATGCAAGTTCATATATTTAATTCTCTGTTTCCAATATTTCATCTGAATCTCGTCTCTGTTAAATAAACTCTTGCTTGTTTTCACTGTAAACATATCTAAGTGCTGTGTTACGGAGACCTGTGATCTAGGCTGTAACTAGTAAAGCTGGGTGGTACTGTTCCTTTGGGAACAGCAAATCTATACTGCAAGTGTCCAGTGGAACAGCAGCTGGATGCTCCAGGGAAATGCTTGGAGGGCTCAAGGGTTGTGAGTGGCTATCACTATGCAGAAGGACACCAGAACAGGTGTAGGTAGAGCGGGGAGTGCTTGTGTTGCCCATGGCTGGTGGAGTCAGGGATCTGAACTCTGGCAGATAAGAACATAAGACTGGACCTAATAGATCAGACCAAAGGTCCATCTAGCCCAGTATCCTGCCTTCCGACAGTGGCCAGTGCCAGGTGCCCCAGAGGGAATGAACAGAACAGGTAAACATCAAGTGATCCATCCCCTGTTGCTCATCCCCAGCTTCTGGCAAACAGAAGCTAGGGACACCATTCCTGACCATCCTGGCTAATAGCCATTGACCCTATCCTCCATGAATTTATCTAGTTCTTTTTTGAACCCTGTTATGGTCTTGGCCTTCACAACATCCTCTGGCAAGGAATTCCACAGGTTGACTGTGCGCTGTGTGAAGAAATACTTCTTTTTATTTGTTTGATATAGATAAAGCTTCCTCAGACTAAGGGCCTATTGTAGCAAGGTGCCTCACGGGCCTGGGTACCCCCAGGAAGGTCACAATCACCCCACACAAAATAAAAATGTGTAACAAACTAATCAACCAAACAGGTTCTATGGGACACTTGCTATGGGAAAACTACAAGGGATAGGCCTTCAAAAACAGGTTAGAAACAGAATTACTGTATTTTCTGGCGTATAAGACTACCTTGTAACCCAGGAAAATCTTCTCAAAAGTCGGGGGTCGTCTTATACGCCGGGTGTCGTCTTATAGGGCGGGTGCTGAAACTTCCAAGCCGGACTGGAGAATCTGCGGTCACCGCATATGGTGGGGGGAGCTCAAAAACGGCCGCAGCTGCATCCCCGCCATATGCGGGGACCGTATGAAAGCAGCAAGGGCGGAGCAAGCTGCAGGCGTCCGGGACGCCCGGGGTAATGAAAAAAGAGAGAGAGCGGCGCTGTGCCCAGAAAAACACGCGGTAGCGCAAACACGCCTCTCACCCGTCTGGCCCGCCCTTGTATCCTATTACCTCCTTCTCTGCCTCTCAGATCTCGCTCCTGAGGACTGCAGTGAAGCGGCACAGGCACGCATGTGCGAGATCTGAGAGGCAGAGAAGGAGGTAATAGGATACAAGGGTGGGCCAGACGGGTGAAAGAGGCGTGTTTGCGCTACCGCTCTGATAGTCTTGGAGACAGGGAGGGCTGGGCAGGCAGGGAGAGCTGACCAATCCAAGCAGGCTTTGTATACAACAACCAGCCAATCGCCGGTAAGGTACATCGCTGTTGTATACTGGGTACCACATACCGTACAGCACCAGTATCTGTACCTGTTCATACAGTATAGCACCAGTACATACAGTACAGTATACAAATTTCCAACAGTCAAAACCCCATCATGGCTCCACCAGCAAGAAGAAAGAAATATGAAGCCAGTTTCAAACTTAAAGTTGTAAACTTTGCCATGGAACATAATAACTGCGCTGCTGCAAGACAATATGGAGTAACAGAAAAGATGGTTCGGGACTGGAAAGCAAATGAAAAAGCATTAAAGAGTATGCCAAGGGGTAAGTGTGCATTAAGAAGAGGCACCCCAAGTTGGCCAGAACTCGAAAAACATGTAGCAGACATGGTGAATGAGCATCGCCAAAACGGTTATATAGTGACACGAAATAAAATACGTTTGTTTGCACTTCAGTGGGCCAAATCTAACCCAGATCACAGCAACAGATTTAAGGCCACTGTATCCTGGTGTACTAGATTCATGGGAAGGCATAATATGGTACTGAGGCAAAAGACGAAAATTGCCCAAAAATTACCTGCAGATCTTGATAGCAAAGTAAATAGTTTCCATCTATACGTAATACAACAGCGCACTAAACATGGCTATGCGTTAAGTAGTATTGGAAATATGGATGAAACTCCAATTAATTTTGATATGGTTGGAAATAAAACTGTCCACCAAAAAGGTGAAAAAACAATTTTAATTAAAACAACAGGACATGAGAAGTCCAGTTTTACAGTGGTACTAGGATGCACAGCTGATGGCGCCAAACTGAGACCAATGATTATTTTTAAAAGAAAAACAATGCCGAAACTCAAGTTCCCTGTTAGTTGTTTTGTACATGTGAATGAAAAAGGCTGGATGGATGAAGAAGGGGTAAAGCTATGGCTTGATAATGTATGGAGCAGGCGACCAGGTGGACTTATTCAAAAATGTAGTCTACTGATGTGGGATATGTTCAGGGCTCATTTAACTCCCAGCACCAAGCAAAGGCTTGCAAGACTAAACACAGATGTGGCAGTTATTCCTGCAGGATTGACATCGTTGGTACAGCCACTGGATGTGTGCCTAAACAAGCCATTTAAAGATCGCATTCAAGAACAGTGGAATGAATGGATGGTTAGCGGCGAAAAGTCATTCACAAAAGGAGGAAACATGCGTGTTCCACAGTTGGATGTTTTGTGCAAGTTTGTCATAAAAGCCTGGAATGATATTGATGCAGAAACAGTAATCAAGTCTGTCAAGAAGTGTGGCATATCAAATTCATTAGATGGTATGGAGGACGACTACTTGTGGCAAGATGAAGAGGAAGCTGAAGCTGAGACCACACCATCTGATACGGAATTCGATCCATACAATGACTGCCTTACAAATGTATCACAAGATGTCATTGATGTACTTATGATATCAGATGACGAACAGGAGGATTTTGAAGGCTTTTAAAGGGAAACTGTCATGCCAGCAAAACCTGTAAAAATACCATAGCTTGCAGTTATGATGGGCGTTGCTAACTCGCCAGGGACTTGCCCGGCACTTGCTCTCTCTCTATTGTTTGTTATCTTCCTCCTATCATCATCCGTTCCAGTTTGGTTGACAGCTTAGAAAACAAACAGCATGGCAGCTCCCATGGGTTTATTGTCTTATCCTTCCTTTCAGCTTTAGAGTGAATTAGGAAAAGTTTAATCCACTTGCACTGTTTTATGTTTACATGTTTGATGACAAACAGCCTTATGTTTATAAGTGACAGTTTTCCTGCTAAGTACCTGCATGTCATAAGCATTTGAATTAAAATTACCATATTGAAATCAAATCTGATGTTTTTTTGTTTTTTATTTGGTGTGCGTTGGAAGAGGGGTAGTCTTATACGGCGAGTATATCCCAAACTCTATATTTTAACTGGAAAAGTTGGGGGTCGTCTTATACGCCCAGTCGTCTTATACGCCGGAAAATACGGTAATCTAATCTTATTCACGGAGCTTTGCTTTCTTTTGAGTGGGGTCATTCTGGAAGACTACTTGATTACTGAGTTTGGACCGTCATGGAAAACAATGGTTTCTAAAAAATCCAAGTACGTACTTCAGAATCAGATCCTCACTGGATGGAAAAGTGATAACATCCTGGATGTAATTCACTGCATCATTGGAGTTTCCTCTGTTGGATGAGTAAACCCCTTGTGTACAAACACTTTTGCTGCTTTACACAATGCAGGCTGGATGTGGCGTACTTTTGAATAAAATGCAGCTCTCTCTGTTTCAGAGCTCTTACTGAAGGTCTCTGGGGTAAAGGATGGCCTTGCTCACATATAACTTATCTCAACAACTCCCCAAAGGTGAGATGCAATATTCTATGACTCAAGTTTTGTCCTACTGCATTTTCTGGTGTAGCTTGCTTCTGTCTTAGTCTTGCCTATTAGGTCTCTCTCCGTACTGTAGAATTTCAGTGACGTTGTGCCCTCAAAAACTTATTGAATTCAACAGGTGTTGCAGTTACTCGTTACGTCTGGAAATCAGGTCACTTTCTTTAGGTGTCTAAATGTGGATTTAAGTGCATAACTCTAGTCTCCCAACTTTGACAACGTTTAGCTTTGGATTGCAATTACAAAAATCAAAACTTAAGAGTGCCACTGAGAGTACATTGAATTGTGTGGGAGGGTGTAGTGGGGCGGCTGCCACACTCCCTGAATTTGGGCTGCAGCAGGCCAGTGGGCCTGCGCAGACAGGGAGCCAATCAGGGAAGGCCTTATAGGGAGCCAATCAGGGCCAGGCTCAGCCCTATAAGAAGGCTGCTAAGGACAGGAGGAAGGTCTGTCTCCAGGGTGGGAGACTAGCACCCGGGACAGCGCAATGCTGGGCAGGCCCAGGGGAGCAGAAGGGAACTCCAGCCCAAAGTCTGTCAGGCTGCAGGCCCTGAAGGGAAGGGCCTAGCCGGTGCTAGGGGCCGAAGGGGAAGCGGCCCAGGGCTGTGGACAGACGGAGAGAGAGAAGGAGGGCAGGACAGCTGCCACGAGAGGGTCCCTGGGTTGGGACCCAGAGTAGTGGGCAGGCCTGGGTCCCCCCCCTTCCCCCCTTGCCTTGCACCCGGCCGACGGAGTGGCCATCTAGAGCTGCACCAACCCCCTGCCAAGAGGGGAGTGACTTTGAGGTTGCAGTTGGCCATATCGGCCAGGATGCAGAGAGGCAGCTGATTGATCCCCCCGGAAGGGGGCGAGGCTGGACTAAGGTGTACTGCCGGAGGGCAATGGCTCGAAGAGGACGCCGCGAGCTTGGGGAGCAACGCGGGTCCGGACACGCCAACCGAGGGCGAGATGACGGACAGGACACCACCAGGAGGGGGCACTCCACTGGACAGAGCTAATTCCCAAGACAACCAGTAGGAGGCACCAGATGGTGAGTCCCAACCCTGTCTCAGAGAGATACAGAATTGAGCAGACTTATAGTGAGAAGTGGGCAATACGTCACATGGTATTAAAAATTAATTTGGCTCTTACCAGTAACATCAGTGGTATGCTAGTAGGAGCAGAGGATTTGTCAGACACCGGTACAAAATGTGACACATGCTAATGGAATGTGTGGCACACTACCAGTAGCAAAGCCAATATGCAACAGAGCACCAGGATTCAAAATAAAATGCTGATGTCAAATAGCCTCCTATAAAGGATACTGCCTAGTCTACTACCTCAGAACACTCAAAGATATGCTAGTGACAGCTGGAGGCCAGCATGCCTTATAAGTGTGTGTATGTCTGGCTGTAATATTGGAATTTCTTTTTGAAAATAGTTAAGACCTGACATACACTACGCAATGTGTATTTCCATTTGTTTCTTCATACAATAGGATTATTACCAAATAGTGCAGCTTTTCTTATCAGGCCAGATCAAGAATAACCATTTAGAGTGGGGTAGAGTTTTTGCTTTATCTCATTATGAAGGTGTTTGGGCTACTGTAAGGATTAAACACCACACCCAGATCTTTCAGGCCCTTCCCTCAGGGCATGGTTTATTTAATTCCTGTTAAAAACAAATCAGAAAGTAACACCAGACCGTTATTTCCCTAGCAAACACAAACTGCAGAGACCCAGAGAGCTTTCAGTCTGCACCTCTTTCTACTCCAGGACCAAATACAGGAGCCAACCTCCCCCATACAGCTCTCATCCAATTGAGCTCTGTTAACGCTTCAGAGGCATCACCTGACCCCCTTCCCAGCTGAGTCTGATAACTGAAGAAGATTGGTCCCAGGCTCCAGGGCCCTTAAAGGACAGGCCACCCTGTATCAAAAGGGTACATACCTCTGGAGAGAACAAAAGTCTAGAGGTGTTTTGGAAGCTAGATATCTTTATTGGTGTTACAAACAACTATTTTAATACCACATCTACTTTGTAGTAGGCATGGAAACAATGCTAATGCTGGAAATCTGCAGCATAACAGTAAAAATAACCAATGTATAATCATAGAAGTATAGAACTGGAAAGATTAAATAATAACTAGACAATCCCAGACCCGTGTTTGTCTAACCTGTTCTTAAAAACCACCAATGATTCCACTATCTCCCTAGGCAATTTGTTCCAGTGCTTAACCACCCCGACAGGAAATTTTTCCTGATATCCAAGCTAAGCTACCCTTGCTAGAATTTATGCCCATTGCTTCTTGTCCTATCCTCAGAAGTTAACAAGAACAATTATTCACCTTCCTCCTTGTAACACCTTTGATGTACTTGAAAACTGTTATCATGTCCCTTCTCAATTTTCTCTTCTCCAGACTAAATAAACCCAGTTTTTTCAATCTTTCCTCAGAGGTCATGTTTTCTAGATCTTTAATAATTTTTGTTGCTGTCCTCTAGAGTAGACTTTCTCCGATTTGTACACATCTTTCCTGTAATGTGGTGCCCAGAACTGGACACTACTCCTTATTGAGGCCTTATCAGCATAGAGTAGAGCGGAAGAATTACTTCTTGTGTCTTGTTTATGTAACCCTTCTGCCCATCTAAGTTGGCAGCAACAAGGGCCGGGTTCTGTATCTAGGGGTCCCGTTTCAATAACGCAATGCAAAACCGGCTCAAGCCCCCACCCAGTGACCTGGGACAATTACATACCACCCCCTGGGCGCCTCTAAGAGGCAATACTTCCCCTCTCGCAAGCACAGAGTCTGAGTGTAACAGAAAATGTTTAATAACATGAGGTAAACGACATCAGCGTTAAATTGGAAAAACACCACAAACAGGCTTCATGAGCAAAAAACTCACCCCAGCAAATTGGGCTGTGTCCTTTCCCTTTGGTTCTTGAAACCAGCAACCCAAGGATCACCAAAGTCCCAAAAGTCCAACAACCCCCCAAAGTCTCTTGGGTCCAGCAACCCAAGGATCACCAAAGTCCCCAAAGTCCAACAACCCCCCAAAGTCTCTGTCCCTGGTCAGTGCAGCCCCAGAGTTCAAGCAGGGGGGGGGGGAGGCACGCAGGGTGTTAAGGGGCACCTTACGTGATCCAAGGCCGACCGGCTGCCTCTCCGTGGGGTTCCGCCGCAGCCTTCTCCACGAGCCGCTCCACTCCACCAGCTGTCCCATGAGCCGCTCCCGCCGTCCACGAACTGCTCTGGCAGCTGCTCCGCTCTGCTCACCGACCTGTGAGCCACTCAGCTCTGCTCCACTTTAGCCGTTCCTTGGGCCGCTCCCACAAGGCTCCGCTCTGCTCGCTGCTTCTCCAGCCGCTCCACCCTGCTCACCGACCTGTGAGTCGCTCAGCTCCGCTCCAACCGTCCCCATGAGGCTCCACTCTGCTAGCTGCTTTGCCAGCCGCTTAGCAATATAGCTTCAGGCTCCCCCACTAGTTAACACAGCCTCAGTGATCTCAGCTCTTTTGTGATTTCAGCTCATAGTAGGGGAGCCCCAGTGCTAGTGCACCATTGGCCCAAAGTGAATTCAGCTCAGCAGTCTGTAATTAGACTTCTAATGGAATCAAAGTTAGCTCTGACATTCAACAGTGGAGAGAGGAGATAGTGCAATTGGTGTTTCAACCCCTCGGGGAGGGGGCCATACCATCAGGTACAAATACCTGTCCCCATCCTCTCTCTATTCACTGGGTTTTGTAACCCATGCCCCTTGTCAAGCAAGTGCTACTTAGGTAATGGTGATGGACTCACTCAGTCCTTCTGTCATACAACAGGTTCACTGCCCTTGATTCACAGAATCAGGGTAACAAAACTTTATTCTTCCTGCCCCAATAACAAAGAAACTGGGGATCCCACACCAGCCAAAGTAACCACTTTGAGTTGCTGTTGTTTCATGCCAGGCGAGTGGGTGTGCCTGTGCAAACAAGATCAGCCCCTGGAGTTCTTTTCCACACTCGCCATAATTCACCACCAGATATCAGGGTAGAGCTCATCCTGACTCTGCTTATATCTACAACACTCCTGCTAATATACCCCAGAATGATGTTCACTTTTTTCCCAACAGTGTTACACTGTGGACTCATATTTAGCTTGTGATCTAGTATAACCCCCAGGCCCCTTTCCACTGTACTCCTTCCTAGGTAGTCATTTCCCATTTTGTATGTGTGCAATTGATTGTTCCTTCCTAAGTGAAGTATTTTGCATTTGTCTTTATTGAATTTCATCCTATTTACAGACCATTTCTCCAGTTTGTCCAAATTATTTGAATTTTAATCCTATCCCCCAAAGTACTTGCAGCCTCTCCCAGCTTGGTATTCGTCGCAAACTTTCTAAGTGTACTCTATGCCATTATCTAAATAATTTATGAAGATATTGAGTAGAACTGAACTCAGGTCGAATCCCTGTGGCCGGCTTTAGGCCAATTCAGCCGATTTGGCTGAATTGGGCCCCATGCTAAGAGGGCCCCGCGCCACAGCTCTCCACCCCGCCCCTAGCTCACTTCCCCCTCCTCCCCTTCCCTGAACGCTCCACCCCCTGCTCCTCCCCCTCCCCTGCTTCCCGCGAATCAGAGGTTCTGGAAGTCTGAAAAGAAGCAGGGCGGGCAGGCAGCACCAGGTAAGCTGGGGTGGTGGGGGACACGAGAAAGGCTCCAGGGAGGCACGGCCCAGTCCGGCCCCGGTTCTGGCCGAGCGTGCCGGCCCCAGCAGCTCCAGCCCAGCTCGGCTCCAGCCCCGGGCCCCACAGCGTGGCACAACTCAGGTCTGGCCCGGCCCCCGCGGAGCGGCTCAGGTCCAGCCTGGCCCGGCCCCCGCGGTGCGGCTCTGGCCCCCTGGCCCAGCCCCCATGGCTCGGCAACCCCGTCCGGAGCGCAGCTCAATTCCTGGGGGCAGGGCTTCCGGCAAGCCCTGCCCCCAGGAATTGGGCCCCGCTCTTGCTAAAGCCAGCCCTGAGCCCCACTTCTAGCTTGACTGTGAACCACTGATAACTATTCTCTGGGAACGGTTTTCCACCCAGTTATGCACCCACCTTATAGTAGCTCCATCTAGATCAGGGGTAGGCAACCTCTAGCACGCGCGCGAGCTGATTTTCAGTGACACTCACACTGCCCAGGTCCTGGTCACTGTCCGGGAGACTCTGCATTTTAATTTAATTTTAAATGAAGCTTCTTAAACATTTTAAAAACCTTATTTACTTTACATACAACAATAGTTTAGTTATATATTATAGACTTATAGAAAGAGACCTTCTAAAAACGTTAAAATGTATTACTGGCACCCAAAACCTTAAATTAGAGTGAATAAATGAAGACTCGGCACACCACTTCTGAAAGGTTGCCGACCCCTGATCTAGATTGTATTTCCCTAGTTTTGTTTATGAGACAGTCATACAAGACAACAATATCAAAAGCCTTACTAAAGTCAAGATATGCCACTTCCCCCCATCCACAAGTCTTGTTACACTGTCAAAGAAACATTCCCACATTCTATGGCAAATGTAACACATGACCCAAAATGCAACAAAACCCGTTTTTTTGTTGGTGGTTAGGAAGAGATGAATTGTAATGCTCAATATTATTGACAATTGTAGGCTGTCCTACATAATTTAGAGTAAGTTTGTCTGACCATTTGGACCACCACAGAAATAAGATGTGTTCCATAAGTCTGTTCCTATATGTTTTTTAAATAACACAGAGCAAGCAGACCAATGGTCTATGGTCCATTTAGTCTAATATCCTATTGGACACTGGTCAAACCTTGATACTTCAGAAAAAGGCATAAAACCTCCATACTACACCTAACTATATAATACTTGACTATGGGTAAATTTCTTCTGAACTCTAAAAGATGTTTTGCATATGCCTTGAATCATGAGAACTGAACGTTTATCTAGAGCAACAGCAGACACTATATTTATGCATATGTATTCTTTATGTCTAATCTTTATAACAGCTGAATCTTACTAAGGCATTTGCCTCAATATTATCCTGTGGCAGGGAATTCGAGGGGTCAATTATACAACACTCCTTTTATCATTTTAAAATAAATTGTCTTTTATTGACTGTTCCTTTGTTTTTATGAATTGTCCTATAATTCAATCTTAAATTCTAGAGGAATATAATTTATTTTCTCTTGTAGTCCTATGCATTTTAATCAAGTTGTATTTAAACTCCTTCCCATGCCTCTAATTACTGATGTCATATTTTTATGGACTATTATCTCTGCTAAATATCTTGATGTCCAAAACTGAATGCAGTGTTCCTGGTGAAAACATGCCCTTAATTTATATATGGTGTTATATTTTCTATATTATCCATATCCTTTCCTTTTCTTAATATAGCCTAGAGTCTTACAGAGGTCTTAATTAAGCTGCTGTTGACACTGATACCTAGATCTTTCGCCTGAGACGCTATAACTAATTTTGTTCCCATCAGTCTGTACTGCAGCTAGAACCTATCATTACATTAGTAATAGTACCAGCTAGAGCTGTGCACATTGATCCAAATATACAGAGAAGCGAGGCTTTATTTAAAAACAAAATGATTAAAGTGCTACACAATGTTTAGGTTTAGACATGGCAGATTGAAACTAAACACGTTGGTCAAGATCCTACCCTGTTTCCCCGAAAATAAGACAGTGTCTTATATTAATTTTTGCTCCCAAAGATGCGCTAGGTCTTATTTTCAGGGGATGTCTTATTTTTCAGAAATGAAAAATGCCTTATTATCGGTGGATGCCTTATTATCGGGGAGGTCTTATTATCGGGGGGATGCCTTATATTACAACGAGAGGCAAAACTGTAAGTAGGCCTTATTTTCGGAGGATGTCTTATTTTCGGGGAAACAGGGTAGCTCCAGACCAGTGACTGTTGCAGTTTGGCATGTACAAGGTGACCAACAATCTAGTTCTCAGCATAAAGTTTCAAGGCTGTTCTACTTTACACTGGCTATCTATGGCCCCCAAGGCCCATTTCAGCAGCCAGGAATAACACACAGAAGGGGGGATTCACCAGTTACACCACCTTTCACCTGACCATGCTGCCTGAGCCAGGGGCTAGGAGGGTGTTGGTATAGGCTCCACTCTTGTGGCTCAATGCCACCTGAACATTCTCTTAGTCAGGGAGAATCTGCAAGGCTTAAATCTGTCAGGTCCATTTCCCAATATTATTTATGGCCCCTTTGACCAGCTGACTTGTGCTCAGCAGTTGCAGAAAGGTAAGAATCTGGAGTGACATTCTGGTCTACTGACGTCAATGGATGTTTTGCCTTTGATTTCAGTGGAGCCAGGGTTTCACCATAGTCCCTGATCTTAGGCCTGATCTTCACTAGAAAATTAGGTTAGTTTAACTAGAGGTCAGGGGTGTGAAAAATCCCCAACCCTGAGCAGCATTGTTAAGCCGACCTAGGTCCCCATGTAGACAGCACTAGGTCGACAGAAGAATTCTTCTATCAGCTACCACCTCTTGGGAAGATGTATTACTGTCAAGGCTCCTTCCCCACTCTAAACTTTAGGGTAAAGATGTGGGGGCCTGCATGAAAACTTCCAAGCTTAACTACCAGCTTAGATCTGGTCCGCTGCCACCACTCCCAAATGGGCTAACTCCCTTCCCTGGGTAGCCTTGAGAGACTCTTCCACCAACTCCCTGGTGAACACAGATCCAACCCCTTGGATCTTAAAACAAGGAGAAATTAACCATCCCCCCTCCTTTCTCCCACCAACTCCTGGTGGATCCAGATCCAACCCCATTGGATCTAAAAACAAGGAAAAAATCAATCAGGTTCTTAAAAAGAAGGCTTTTAATTAAAGAAAAGGTAAAAATCATCTCTGTAAAATCAGAATGGGAAATAACTTTACAGGGTAATCAAACTTAAAGAGCCCACAGGAACCCCCTCTATCCTTAGGTTCAAAGTTACAGCAAACAGAGGTAAACACCCTAGCAAAAGGTACATTTACAAGTTGAGAAAACAAAGATAAAACTAACACGCCTTGCCTGGCTGTACTTACAAGTTTGAAATATGAGAGACTTGTTCAGAAAGATTTGGAGAGCATGGATTGATGTCTGGTCCCTCTTAGTCCCAAGAGCGAACTCCCCCAAAACAAAGAGCACAAACAAAAGCCTTCCCCCCCACCAAGATTTGAAAGTATCTTGTCACCTTATTGGTCCTTTGGGTCAGGTGTCCGCCAGGTTACCTGAGCTTCTTAACCCTTTACAGGTAAAAGGATTTTGGAGTCTCTGGCCAAGAGGGATTTTATAGTATTGTACACAGGAGGGCTGTTACCCTTCCCTTTATAGTTATGACAATTACCTATGCTGTTGGGAAAACCCCTCCTGTCTACAGTGAGTGATGCGCTACAGCAGCGCAGTTGCAACAGTGCAGCCGTGCTGCTATAGCACTTTAAATGTAGACCTATACTTAGTCTAACAAGTTTCATGTTGCCAAACCTCCTGTTTAATATTTGCATGAAGCCACTAGAGGAAACCTTTATATGTTTTAGACTCCAATATCACCCGTATGTTTACAATACTCAGCACTGTTCCTTTTCATGGAACCTAGATTCCACATTCCCAATGTGTCCCCTTGGAAGTCGATCAGAACAAGAGGCCAATGAATTTCAAGGCACAATGCAAGATATATATATTTTTTAATTTTTTGTTTAATGTTGTTGTATTTGCATTTAAAGTGTCTATCTTCCATTGTATTAGCCACTTTTGGAAATTAGTCATACGACTATCAGGTATTTGCAGTGTTGTAGCTGTGCTGGTCCCAGGCTATGAAAGAGACAAAGTAATATATTTTATTGGACCACTAGGTATTGTAAATTAGCCCCATTGTACAGTAAACTAATAAATCCCTTATATCAAACTTCCTACTCCATTTTTGTTTGTTTGCCTAGGGGCTGCTTTCCCCATTTAGGCCTCAAGAAATGGAGATAAACAGGCTGCAACATCACTCCCCGGGAGCCAAAATGCAGCACCAGGAGGCCTATTTGCTTATCACTCTTCCTAAGGAGCGCTGATCACCACTCTACCAAAACTTGTGTGCAACATTTTGTTAAGTGGTGTGGAGATGCAAAAAGACAGTGAACTACATTCTAAGGAACTGCTAATATGTTCCCAGGGCCCTATTGCTGACCTGCAAAATTATTACTACTTATTAAATAACTTGTATTATTATAAGAAGGGATTTTTCCACTATTATCAAACTCACAGTGGTTGGGGAGGGAAGGAAGGATCATGATAAAATCTGAATTTTATTCCCTATATATTTTAAAAATATTGCTATATAGTTACATAAGAACAGCCATACTGGGTCAGACCAAAGATCCATCTAGCTCAGTGTCCTGTCTTCCGATAGTGGCCAATGTCAGGTGCCCCAGAGGGAGTGAACAGAACAGGTAATCATCAAGTGATCCAACCCCTGTTCCCCAGTCCCAGCTTCTGGCAAACAGAGGCTAGGGACACATCCCTGCCCATCCTGGCTAATAGCCATTGATGGACCTATCCTCCATGAATTTATCTAGTTCTTTTTTTAACCCCGTTATAGTTTTGGCCTTCACAACATCTTCTGGCAAGGAGTTCCACAGGTTTAATATGTGTTGTGTGAAAAAATACTTCCTTTTGTTTTAAACCTGCTGCCTATTAATTTCATATGGTGGCCCCTAGTTCTTGTGTTATGAGAAGGAGTAAATAACACTTCCTTATTTATTTTCTCCACACCAGTCATGATTTTATAGACCTCTATCATATCCCCCCTTAGTCGTCTCTTTTCCAAGCTGAAAAGTCCCAGTCTTATTAATCTCTCCTCATACGGCAGCCGTTCCATAACGCTAATCATTTTTGTTGCCCTTTTCAAAACCTTTTCCAATTCCAATATATCTTTTTTGAGATGGGGTGACCATATCTGCACGCAGTATTCAAGAAGTGGACATACCATGGATTTATATAGAGGCAATATGATATTTTCTGTCTTATTATCTAGCCCTTTCTTAATTACTCCCGACATTCTGTTCACTTTTTTTTACTTCTGCTGCACACTGAGTGGATGTTTTCAGAGAATTATCCACAATGTCTCCAAGATCTCTTTCTTGAGTGGTAACACCTGATTTAGACCCCATCATTTTATATGTATAGTTGAGATTATGTTTTCCAATTTGCATTACGCTGCATTTATCAACATTGAATTTCATCTGCCATTTTGTTGCCTGGTCACCCAGTTTTGGGAGATCCTTTTGTAGCTCTTCGCAGTCTGCCTGGGACTTAACTGTCTTGAGTAGTTTTGTATCATCTGCAAATTTTGCCACCTCACTGTTTACCACTTTTCCCAGATCATTTATGAATATGTTGAATAGGACTGGGCCCAGTACTGACCCCTGGGGGACACCACTATTTACCTCTCTCTATTCTGAAAACTGACCATTTATTCCTACCCTTTTGTTTCCTATCTTTTAACCAGTTACCAGTCCATGAGAGAATCTTCCCTCTTATCTCATGACTGCTTACGTTGCTTAAGAGCCTTTGGTGATAGACCTTGTCAAAGGCTTTCTGAAAATCTAAGTACACTATATCCACAGGATCCCCCTTGTCCACATGCTTGTTGACCCCCTCAAAGAATTCTAGTAGATTAGTGAGGCATGATTTCCCTTTACACTGACGCTTCCCCAACAAATTATGTTCATCTATGCGTCTGACAATTTTGTTCTTTACTATAGTTTCAATCAGTTTGTCCAGTACTGAAGTCAGGCTTAACTGTAATTGCCGGGGTCACCTCTGGAGCTCTTTTTAAAAACTGGGCTATCCTCCAGTCATTTGGTTCAGAACCTGATTTAAATGATAGGTTACAGACTACAGTTAGTAGTCCTGCAATTTCACATTTGAGTTCCTTCAGAACTCTTGGGTGAATACCATCTGGTCCTGGTGACTCATTACTCTTTAGTTTGTCAATTTGTTCCAAAACCTCCTCTAATGACACCTCAATCTGGGACAGTTCCTCAGATGTGTCACCTAAAAAGAATGGCTCAAGTCTGGGAATATCACTCACATCCCCCACAATGAGACAACATGTGTAAGGTAATTTCTTTTATTGGCCCAATTTCTACTGGGGACAGAGATAAGCTTTCAGGTTTAAACAGAGCTCTTCTTCAGGGCAGGGAGGAGATGCTATGTAGTTCACATTCTAGACGTTCTTTACAATAACCCATTCCTAGGTCTGTAGTCTATGCTCTCCCAAAAAAATCCCCAAGTGCTGCACTCTGTTTTTGTTTTACATAAACCCTAGTCCTGCAAACACTTGCATGGCTGCTTATCTTTAACTATGTGAGTATTCCCTTTGACATCACACACTTAAAGGTAAGCATGTTTGCAGAATTAGGGCCTCTGTCAGCCTTCTATGGTAGAGAATGCAGCACTATCTGCTTTGCAAAGCAGCATGCACATTTGTAGTCAATAAATGAAATTAATCATAATTCTCAGTTTTTCTCTAAAAAGACTTCAATGATAGAGTTGTTACTATATAATCATGCTTTCAAAGATGAAGCAAATGCTACAGCCCAGTGTCCCCACAGGTCTGAGAAAACGCCATTACAGTATACATTTTCAAAATATTCAAAAGCTTGGACTTGTCTCAGTTTTTCCCTGCTGAGAGGTGCTGAGCACCCACAACAGAGCTGAGTGAAAAATTTCCACTGAAAAATCACTGACAAAATGGAAACATTTGTGAGGGAGGAATAAGGATTTTTATCAACAATTTTCTCAAAATTTGAAAAGTTGTGTAGAAAAAATTAGAAAAACAAAATGAAAATTTTCATGGGGAAAAATATTTCCCAGCCAGCTCTGTCCAGAACGCCAACTGAAGCCAATTGACACAGGAAATCACATCTTATCTAAACCATATTCTGAGTGTTTCAAGGTAAGTAGAAACATGAGTAAAGCATCCTGGGCTAGATTTCCTATAACAGTCTGCATTTGGGACTGATCCAAGGGACTAGCTGCCCTATCCATGCAAGATAACATATGAATCTCTAAAAAGAATAATGCCTCATGGATATGATTGTGAGACCATGCTAAAAGCCTAATTATCCACCCTTTTAGGTGTGGTTGCTACAAAAGTCCCAACTTCATAATTTGCTGAGAGGGATAGCTCAGTGGGTTGAGCATTTGCCTGCTAAACACAGGGTTGTGAGTTCAATCCTTGAATGGCCATTTAGGGATCTGGGGCAAAAATCTGTTTTGGGATTGGCCCTCCTTTGAGCAGGGGGTTGGACTAGATGACCTCCTAAGGTCCCTTCCAACCTTGATATTCTATGATATCCACAGAAATGCTAATTCTTTGTGGTTTCAACATTCCCCAACATACATTTTACTTTGTTTTCCTCATAAAGTGGAGTTCAGTGACTTACCTGTACCTACTCCTACTCTCAAAATTATAGGAAAGATAGTCTTGTGCCGAAGGCACTGGACTGGGCCTCAGGTCTGTGTTCAAGTTCTGCCTCTACTACAGACTTCCTGTAAATCTTTGGGCAGTCAGTTCTCTCTGGGCCAGTTATCCATCTGTTTATAAAATAAATGGATACTTCTATTTCCCTAAATCACAGGAATTTCTGAAGAAAATTTCATTGATTGTGAGACACTCAAACACAACCACGATGGGGGGGGGGGCAATAAAAATACAAATAAAAACTGGAGATAACCTTCAAAAATGAGAACAGCATGGAAGTCTGATGGATTTTAAGCTTGATTACCCAGAAAAGGCTAATTGCAAGTATGACCCAGCTACTTTGCACTCCTGCAGGAGAGCACCCAGTGTTAGAAGGGGCTTCATTTTTTCAGTAATCTGGGGTATGGTGGCAGGAGCAAATTCAAGTGATTAAATTCTTGCATTCAATACAACTATATCTGGGTTTTTGTGCTGACACCTTTTTCTAAGTTATAACAAGCATGTTTGTGCCCATGAAACAGTTATTTTCAGAACAAAATTCATGCATCACCTGTGTTGTAGAGCAGGACTGGAGACCAGCCAAAGTAGCTTCTAAGAGTATATCCTTCTTTCCTCCTCCATTCTCATACTCCCTACTGATCTGTTTCACCATCTACCCAACCTCCTCCTTGATCAATCCACTGTCATCCTGCCCAAGTCTGCTCCACCATCTTCTTTTCCCCACCCGAGATCTGCTCCTCCGTCTTGTACCCACTCCTGATCTGATCTGCCATCTCACACCCAGGCCTGACCAACTCCACCCCTGCTCTGCAATCAATCCCCACTGGTTCCAGAGTCTCCCAGCAACCACTTTTCACCACCTCTGCCTGCTCCCTATCCCCTCTGTGCCCAGACCAGATCTGTGCTACCCTCCGTCCCCTCCCACACCCTGCTTCTCAGTCCTAACCTCCTTTATCTGCTCCTTCCCCCCCATCAACGCCTGCTCGCCTGTCTTCCCACAGCCCCCAGTGCCCCCCCGTCTTCCTCCCCATCCCCCCCTCGACCCCATCTCCACCCCACCCATCCCGCCGCCCTCAGTCCCCCTCATCCCACTGTCTCTCCTCCCACTCCTCAGCCCCCACGGCTCCTCCCCCACCCCTCTGCCCACACCCTCCTCCCTTCCCCCCACAGCCCGCTTGCTATCGCTCCCTCTCCTCCGCGCTCTGCCCTGTATGGTTCGGGCAAGGAGGTGGGGGCAGGGCCCCGCTGAGGGCAAACAGCTTCATCTCTCTTTCGCGCACGCGCCAGAGGGCCGCCCAGGGGAGCGAGCATGCGCAGAAGCCGAGGCGGCTCCCAGGCCCGACGCCGAGCCCGGGCGAAGTCTCTCCCCCCATCTCTTTCTCTGTCGCGCGCGCCCAGACTGGGGCGGGGTCGGCCGCGGCTGGCGCGAGCCTACGGCATTTCCGGGGCGGGGCGTGGGGCGCGGGCTCGCGGCGGAGGGGAGCTGCTGCCGCTCCTCGGCGAGCGCAGAGTTGACTATATATGGTCAAAGCAGGGGAGTAGCGGCGAGCTCGGCGGGCGCTTCCTGCTCTGCAGCTTGGGGCTGAGGCCGGAGCAGGAGCAGGGAGAGGCTGGGCCGCTACCGCCTGGGCACTGAGCGCGTCGCCTCCGTCGGGCCGCGGGAACAAGTGGGCGAAGATGCCGTTCGAGAGCAGTAAGTGCGGGGGGCGCCCGGCTGCTTCCCGTGCCCCGGAGGGAGCCACCTTCGTGTGGCTGCTGCCGGGGGGTTGTGCGGCGGGTGGCTGGCTCGCTCAGGGAGCGCTGCCTACAGCCCGGCGCGCCCGGAGCCGACGTGCCGAGTCAATGGCTCCGGTGCCGCCTGCTCGGGCTCCGGCCGTGTCTGCGCTGCCGCTGCCCCGGGCGGTGCTCGCTCGCCAGGGACCCCCGGTAGCCCCGCACCCCTCCAGGGCGGATCGCCCGGGCTGTGCTGGGTGCAGAGTGTTTCGTGTCCCGGGCTCTGGGGGCAGCAACAAGTGACTGTGTTCAGCAGCAGCCGCTGGGGCGGCTTGACTTGCTTTTGAACGACGTTTGCTAGGGATGCCCGAAATCAACATCTCTCTCTCTATATATTTTTTTCTTTTTGTAGAAAAAGTGTTTGCCAGCCTTCCCCAGGTTGAAAGAGGTGTCTCCAAAATTATTGGAGGGGATCCCAAGGGCAACAACTTTCTGTATACCAATGGAAAATGTGTCGTCATCAGAAACATTGATGTAATGTATTCTATATTTTTTTTGTTTTGTTTTATGATGTTCTTTCCTCTAAGTTTCTTTTTGGTTTTTCCAGCTGCTCTCCCATAATGGCTTGTTTCTGATACTTTGGAATTTCTATTCAGGTCAGATAGATCTGTAATGAAGAGGGAGGGTGTATGACTCAGTCATAAAATTGTGGGCAGGGAGGGGACTACAGAAATCTGTAGAAAATCTCTACAAAATCTGCGTAGTCTCCTTCTCTCATCCCTTTCTGTAGAATTTAGGATCGGATTGGTATGTCATGTCCTGCTTGGCCCTGTTAATATGGTAATACAAATATCTGTATTATGGGGCCTAGGGATCCATTAAAATGGATTTATTAAGTTAATAAATACCCCCACTTCCTGGGCTAAGCTGTCTTCGTGGAGAAACACAATCTTACAAATCGAATCCAGTGCTGTGTAGCTTACTGTTTGTTGCATTTGAGAAATCAAAACAGCTCTCAACTGTTTGATTGAAAGTTTAATATCTGCATATGCAAAGCTCTTAGTCTTAATCCTAGGGAACTTTACTACATATGAAATGTACAAAACAGGTATCTTCAGTAGGTTGTTTCTTATGTGGTGATCAGTAGTGAACTGTGAACAATGTGCCATTTTTAAATGGTAATAGCAATAATCGGGCTGCAAAGATTGCATTCTATTAAAATGCATGGGAAAGCTGACTTGGAGAGCTGTTTTAGTCTTTTGGGCTCCAGGTTCAATATAGTCTTCAAAATGGCAAATGTACTTTTGCTACTGGAAAATGAGACTTCTCACCCTATTCTCCTTCCTTCTCTATTCTCTTCACACACACACACACCCCTTAATGTAATGTAAACTGTGTTTGGGGGGAGACATTACAGGTGGGAAGATTATATATCCTTGGAATTTCCAGCTTTCCATGACAATGTTTGTCTCTGACAGTGATTCTCCAGGATTTGTGGGTCCCCCTCCCTTCCCCCCTTGTTGGGTATATCCAAATCTCTTATCTAGCTGCCAGTGTGCTGAAAGTGCCTTCCATGACATGGAACCAAATACTAAATTGTTTTTAATTTTTTTAAAATGTTCTCTGGTTTCTTGTTTTTTTTTTTTTTTTTTTTTAAACTTCCTTGCACTCTAGTTTTAATGTTTCAACATAGTTGTGGTCCCACATCTTGGCTAAATGACAACAGCAAAAATGTCCAAGTCTTCTTGAAACCAAAAGTTTCAGCTAAGAAGGTAAAATGAGGTAGTATGACAGATGCATAGAAAGATATCTGAGCCAGTTGACTTAGTCATAACATTAAAACTAATACCTAAATCTTTCAGTATGCTATAAAAGTAAGAGTAAACTGGCAGGCAGGGGGAGAGTCTTCTGGTAGTTGTCAGCTGACAGCAGCCTGTTACAAAATTTGTTTTAATAGTCAGTTTTAATGTCACAAAAGCATGTATCATAGTCTTTGGTTCAGTCTGTTGCAATTTAATAGTATAATTAAATGGAAATAATCCTCTCCCTAGTAAAGGACCATGCCTGTACTACCTATTGACCTAGTCTCTGAAACACTCCCCATCAAAAATAGGGAAGGCTAGTCAAGTAACTGTACTTCGTGTCAACACGAACAAGGGACAGACCCTTGGAGAATACTACATGTGACTCTTGTACAATAGAATAACTCTCTCAATTCCAGCTGGTACTGCTTCATCCTAGTCAACAAACCAGACAGGTTATTGGTGTCTTACAAATCCATTGTCCGGAGTGAAGTACTTGAGGCTAATGAGGATGGTCTCTTGTCTATGACAGAAGTCCAAAACTTGATTCAGTACATTAAAGTCTTGGATATGTGTTGGAAAAGCATTGGTAAGGCAGGAGGGATCAGTGATACTTGGAAGACTTGATATCTCATAAATATTTTACTTCCATTATAGGTTCCTCTTCCTGCAAAGTGTGAGGCAGTTTGAGTTCCAAGCTATCATAAGTAGCTCTGGTTTCAGTGTAAGGGCCGCACAAGCTCAATGAATTACCTGAATTCTGTCTTTGTATTGTTGAACAGGCCCCTCCCTCTTTTTCCTGCTAGCTGGTCCTCTTCAAAGAATGAGCTGATGGGGTTAGATACTGTACCTGCTCCTGAATTTCCATTCATTCCAGTCCTAATTTTTCTGGTCCTGTCCTAACTTCTAATTCTAAATAAATGTGTTTCTCTTCCCGGTTGGGTGAAAGATGCAGGCAAATGAAGGAACTGGCTGTAATTGGAAAATAGTGCTATTAAATGTACAAAGAAAATAAACTGGGAAAAACTTCTTTATTTTTGGCATTTATAATCTTTAACAGTAGGTTTAAAAAAAAAAAAATCAGAAGCTTGACTGTCTTAAATTCAGTGCCCCTTAAGTCTAGTCTTTATCCACTTAGCTTCAGTGGGCTGTGTAACTCTGCTACGAAACAGGAACAACTCATAATGTCGGCAATAGAATGCAGTATACCAGGGGTAGGCAACCTTTAAGAAGCAGTGTGCCGAGTCTTCATTTATTCCCTTTAATTTAAGGTTTTGCGTGCCGGTAATACATGTTAACGGTTTTTAGAAGGTCTCTCTCTAAGTCTATATTATATAACTAGACTATTGTTGTATGTAAAGTAAACAAGGTTTTCAAAATGTTTAAGAAGCTTCCTTTAAAATTAAAATAAAATGCTGATCTTACACCGCCAGCCTGCTCAGCCCACTGCCAGCCTGGGGTTCTGTTTACCTAGGCCAGCAGTGGGCTGAGCAGGGCAACTTGAGGTCAGGGCAGAGGGCTGGGGTGTGTGTGGAGGTGCAGGGCAGGAGGCTGAGTGTGTGTGGGGAGGTCAGGGCAGAGGGCTGGGGTGCTCTGCTCGTGGGGGTGCTCCCAGCCCCCTGCCCTGAGCAGCTCATGGCAGGGGGCTGGGAGGGATATGCCCTGTTCCACCCCCTTCCCCCAGGCCCATCCCTACCTCTCTCTACCTGCTCTATGGAGCTGTGTGCAGCCTGCCGCTCTTCCCCCTCCCCTTCACAAGGGCCATCCTGGCAGGGAGAAGGAGGGGCAGAGGGGCCAGAATGCACCAAGCTGTGGGGAAAAAGCGGGGGAGGAGGGAAACTTGGCTGCCGCAGGACCAAGCTTCCGCTCCCGGAGGGGGAGAGCGGTGGGCGGGTGGGGCTGAGTGAGGTGGGGGGCCGGGACACCCTCCACACACACACCCCGCTCTCCCCTGCCAGGGCAGGAGGCAGAAACTTGGTCCTGCCACAGCCAAGCTTCCTTCCTCCCCTGCTTCTTCCCCCAGCGTGGCGCTTTCCGGCCCCTCCTCCTCCTCACCAGCAGGCAGTGTGCCGTAGGTTGCCGACCCCTGCAGTATACAGAGAGCCTCCTGAACTTATAGGAGATGAAACTACAACAGAGGAATATGAAATTTTGTCCTGTAGAACTGACATGTTTTGCTTATTTAAATTCAATCACCCAGCAAAATGGAGAGTGGCAGGAAATTGGGTGACTCTTTAAAGTGCAATAATTTCTGACTTGCCAAAGCTAGAAGTGCACTCAACCTGTATAAATGTATTCTAGACCAGAAATAGAAAAGCTTACCCTTGCTTGAGTAAGCTACATTACATCTCTGAGAGACTGATAGTACTGGGAAGAGCAAGACCTTTTCCTGGTAAAAAGCCTGCAAGCTTCCTAATACAGAGTAGGTACTCTGTAACAGCCCAGTTTCTCCTGAGCGCATGATCGAATCATACCATATTACTTAGTGATTTTTATGATACAGTCGAACACGTTTGTTTATGAATTACAGCATCAAAACAATTTCACCCACACTTCTTTCCTTTTGACCAAACAACACAAGTCTTTTTTTGGAGATGAAAGGTGAACTGACAAATTGCAGAACAATCAGTCTAAAAAAATTAATTTCGCTGGTCTGCTGCGAACTCTTTGGAATAAATGTTATGACATCCAATAACAAATATAGACCAGTACCTCTTATCTCTTGTATTTTGATGGCACTCTCCTTGATGTGGTGTGGATGATAGAGCTCATCAACATTCATTGAGTCAGTTTTGTGGTTAAACTTTGAGACATCTGAGCATGTGTTGAATGACGTAAGTGTCTCTTCTGCTCTGGAGTTTTGAAGACCTCTCCAAAGAGAAGCATAAAAGCTATAATTGTAACGTAGTGACAATCAATGATGCAACTTCTTCTGGATCCCAATTTTCCTATTGAATTTTTCATATTTCATTCATATTTCCTATTGTAGGAATAACTTTTTCTATACTAGCCCATCTGTTGAAATATGTTTGGGGAAAGCTACTTATAAATTAGCTTTCCCAAAAGACAAGGGTGTTTCAATCCACATTGATTTACTAAGGGCTTGGCTACACTTGCAAGTTAGAGTGAATTAAAGCAGCCCCGGCCGCCCTAACTCCTGAGGTGTGTCCACACTGGCAAGACACGTAGAGCACCTGGACTCTGCAGCTGGAGCGCTCCTGGTAACCCACCTCCACGAGAAGCATAAAGCGTGCTGTGCCCTGGCTGAAATGCCCGGGCATCAGTGTGGATGAGGTGTTGCATTACTGCACTGTGATTGGCCTCTGGCAATGTCCCATAATCCCCTGAAGTCAAGTGGCCACTCTTCTCATTGTTTTTGAAATCTGCTGCAGGCATGCAGATATTCCCTTTCAAAGCTCCATTTCTGACAGCTGGCATGCTTATCTGCTCTGGGACAAAGCAGACCATTAGTGTGGAATGCTGCTGTTGTGAGTGTGGGGAAGGGAGCTGCTGCTGTCTGAACTTACAAGACAGCATGCTGACACACTCTCAGCCCCCCACAACACATTCTCTCTCCCCCCACAGGCACACAACACACTCTCTCACACTCCACCACCACCATGCCCTGCCCTCCATTTGAAAAGCACATTGCAAGCACTTGCACACAGGGATAGCTACCACAATGCACTGCTCTTTGTGGCGTTGCAAGAGTGCTAATGTGGCCACGTCAGTGCGCTTGCAGCTGACAGTGTAAACATACGGCAGCATTTTCCCTCCTGCGCTCTCCAAAGGCTGGTTTAACTCCCAGTGCTCTACATCTGCAAGTGTAGCCATCCCTAAGTAATCTCCTGTGCCTGCTGATGTAACTCTTGTAAAATGTCTCTAGTTCTAGCAGTGAAGACTTACAGTATTAATACATCAGAAACTACAAGTGCATATGTCCTGCTAAGCAAGGAGTTGTCTAACATTTTTTTTGTTCTAAGGCTTTATAGGCATGTTTCACTGAAGGAACTTTTACATGGTTAGTACTCTACAAAGTAGATCATTATTTTCTCCTCTCTCCTACCCATCTTTCTATACAGTTGTATATATTTATGTGCTTTTATCTTGTTTCCTGTTCTGGAACCCTTTCTCTCTGCATTCCAGTGCAACTTAGTCTTTATCAGTCAATGAGTTGCCAACCTCCAGTATTGTGTACAGGTATTTTGGGAATTATGCTAATGTGTGATTGGCCAGTGAGGATATTACTTCTCACTACAGCAGCCATGACAGACCCTGTATTGTCTGTCACACTAAACAGTAAGTTCCCACTGATCAGCGGTATGTTTCACTTTTGTTGTTCTCCCTTCCCCTTTATTGTAGATGGGATTTAAGTATCTCCAATGCCTCAGTTTTGATTCTTTTTTTTTTTTTTTCCTCTGAAACCCCCAAATGTCATTTTGTAACTTTTTAATTCTGTTTTATCTGTAGAATCCAGCAATTGCTGATATCTATACTGAGCATGCCCATCAAGTTGTGGTTGCCAAGTATGCGCCCAGTGGATTCTACATAGCATCTGGAGGTAAAGTATCAGAACACATTCTGGTTTGAGCTATGGGACAGGACTGCTAAAATGCTTAGGCTAAAACTTAATGGCACAGACTTTAGGTATACAATTTGAACATATGTAGACTACGTAATACATATTTAACAAAGCTGAAACAAAAGTAAGTATTTTTTTCCTAACCATGTGCCATTAATGTTAAACTTGTTTCCTCATGGACTCAGCGTAGTGTATCATTTCTTTTTGAAGTGGTACTTTAGTTTAAATCCAAAATGTATTTTAATATACTCTAAACTTAATTTTATATATCTATTATGTAAAAGTTTATTAACTTATTATAAACAGTCCTTTAGCTATAGTGAATGCCTTGTTCATGCATCAGCATTAGGAGTGAACTGTGGAATTTTTAATTTTGGTTTTTGCTTTTAACAAGTTCTCTAAACTGTAAATACAGTGTCAAATTTTGTCTTTAAAATGAAATTCTCTCACTGGCGTGCGCGTGCTCTCTCTCGCTCTCATATGTACACAAAAAGGTCCTCATTTTCCTTGTTGCTGGCCTGATCTCTCTCAGCGCTGTAAACTGAACTGCAGTTTTCACTGCAGCAACTTAGCAGGGAAAGGATGCTGGTTCTCAAACTATTTTTGTGTAGAGATTCTATGAAAACAGTGAGAATGAACCCAAACTTTGAGAATCTACACTAAACAAAGCTCTTGCTACCTCTTCTGGCTTCTTGGCAGAAACTAAAATTTATTTTTGATACTGTTGTATAAACAAGGAAACAAACCTACATTAATGCCATGCTCCATTAGAGAATTGATCTTTGTCAGATGAAAGGACAAAAATCAATAAGGGAAACTTTTTAAAGATGGTAAGTGTTGGAGAACAAATTATTAATAAACTAAAAGTACTTCTAAAAATATTTTTAAAGAAAGATATATAACACTTTCATGGTGGCTGTATTGACAAGTAAGAAACTTCTTAACTTGAATTCAAGCCCCTAACTTGTCTTCATATTTATTTTTAAATAAGTTCCCAACCCGTTTGGTTGAAAATAAAACCTTCCAAATGTGAACACATGCCAAATTGACTTCTGGAGCCTGCAACATTAAGTTTGCTCCAGGCTGGAATCCTGACTCCAGCAGAGTTCCTGAGTAGCCTCACAGCACTGCAAGATCTCATGGGCCAGGTTATGGCTGTAGAACAACTCCATGGCTTTGGATCTAGTCTCAGATCTCCGGGTCCTTCACCGCCATAGAGGTTCTATCAGCTTTTTCCTCAAAGCTGAGCTGTGCACAGGGAGTTTCCATGAAACCAGGTTCCACAGAATGCTGAGTGTGCATATCCTTTGTACATACTCTCGGCTCCTAAATAGAAGAGCCAGTATGGACCTGCTATGAGAGTGTGCTCTTACAGCCATGTTGAGTGGGGCACGTCTCTGCATTAATCTCCCAGTGGGACCATCTAAATTCATTCATATTCTCTCTCTCGCTCAGCCATTTTGAAAGATATGAATATCTTGAATTTGTGGGAAGTTTCAGTGACTCTTCTTTCCCCTCCCGTAGACCCCCTCCATGCAGATCCTAAGCTTTGCACATATCTTTTGAGCACAGATGGGGAGTGTAAAAGGTCTGAGTAGTGCAGCCTTGTAAAATAGTCTGTATCAAAGGCAGGGTTTTCCTGGCTACCAGTCCATGTGTTTGTCAAACTGGTTCCTTTTAAAATACTGTTTGGTGTCCCCCTGCTCCAAACCCAGCACTTTTGGGTTTGTTCTATGTTGATACTTCACTTTGCCCAAGTGCCCATCTACTTTATTCTTGTTAATAGGCAGGGCATTGGAAATATAAAATTCCACTCTGAGGGACTCTGAACAGTGGTGTGTGAGGTGTGTGTGCACGCGCGCGCACACACACACACACACACTCTGAGATCAGTGCTGCATTTTCCTTCAGGCTAAGCACAGATCATTATTTAGTGAGTCTGCTTGCAGGGGCATTTGAGCCATCACCCATGCTACCGCATACTCAATGTTTGACAGTTGAGGTATCAAAAGTCTTCCCTGAACTTTTTTTTTGTATGCAACCTGTAAGTATCTCGCTACTCCATTGAGCACAGATTAAAAGCATACATTTAATCTTGAAGTATGTCAGACTGTGTGTTTTGTTTTTTTTTTTTGTTTTGTTTGTTTGTTTTTTTGGTTAAGGTACAAAACACTTTGGACTTAATGCACAATTGCTTCAAATTTAAAAGTGTCACTATGAGGAGCATCCATGCCTGCATTTTCCCCCTAGATATTGCTGAGTTGAATTAGATAACCCAGGGGAAAAGAGGCCTGCACACTTCTTATACTAGTGTAGTAGCAATGGTGGGAACAGCAGTAGTGAAATGATGTGGGGGAGGAATAACAAAATACTAATGTAGACACTGTTATCTTCAAGTGATACTTCAGTGGGCGGGGTACAGGACTGGAACTCAGGAATAATGGTTTTGAATCCAGGCTCAATAACCAACTTTTAGGTATTCTTAGAAAAACCACTTAATTCACCTCATGTTTTTTTCCCTATCTGTAAAATGGGGATAATAAGTCCCTACCTCATGTCATGGGCATTGTGAGGGGCCAGATACTAGACTGAAGAGGACCATATAAATACACAGAACTTTAAATACACAAGCTGAATTCTGGTGGGTGGAATAGATTACTACCTTCTGTCCTTAATATGCAAACTTTTTCAAAACTGCCTTTTTTTAAAGGCCTAATATAAAAACACAGAGTAAATTTGTATTACAAAAGACTAAACCTGTCTGAATTACAAAATGTTCTACTTGTGTGACGGGTCCAGATAACACCAGATTGGAACGTGATCTGCTAGATCACTCCAATCCTTGACTCTGGGAGCCAGCCTTTCCCTGCTCTGCTGTGAGAATCCCCACTCCTGGGCTGTTCACACACAGACTCTGGCATGTAAGCTGCTCCTCGGATTGTGCAACTGAATGACACTAGCCAATATCTCCGGTCCCAGACACAATCCTGGGAACCTCCATCTTGCAGTACCCAGTTATGCCCACTGGACACTGCAAGCTTCTATGAGTTCGTCAATTTAAGAAACATATATAAATTTCTATCAGGCTTGTTATCCTGAGGGGAGCCTCTGACACACTTCATACCAAATGCACTGCTTCAGGTAGAATAAACAAATGTATTAACTATAAAGATAGGTTTTAAGTGATAAGTCAAAACAAAAGTCAGATTTGGTCAAATGAAATAAAAGCAAAACACATTCAAAGCTGATCTTAACACTTTGAATGCTCTTACAAACTTATGCTTCTCACCACAGGCTGGCTGGTTGCTCTTCAGCCAGGCTCTCCCCTTTGATCAGCACTTTAGTCGCTTGGTGTGCTGTCTGTAGATGTAGGTGGGAGAGAGAGCGTGGCAGTCTCCCTTTTATCATGTCCTTTCTTTTCTCTTGGCTTTGTGCCCCCTCCTCCCCCCACTTCAGAGTCAGGTGAGCATTATCTCATTGCAGTTCCAAACTGACCAAAGGAAAAGGGAATGACTCCCTCGAGAGTCTAACAGATTCTTTTGTTGCTGCCTAGGCCAGCATCCTTTGTTCCTGTGAGGCTGGGCTGAGTTTGTCCCATACCTGCCCTGATGAGGTGTTCTTGGAGAGTTTTTGTCTGGGCTTGCTTTAAGCCATGAGGATACATTTTCGACCTCAATTACATATACATGAAATTATAACCTATAACATTACTAGAACATCACTATAACAACCATGCTCAGTGCATCATGAGCCTTCTGAAGACATGACATGACAAACTTTGCATTGGATACCACACAATCATTTTATAAAGATGAACATGAGGTTGTAGGGTGTCCCCCCGAGGTACAGAGCATCACAACTTGTGACTAGCAACACCACAATATTTCCTCTGAATTTAAGTGTGTTCCATGCTTCTCTAGTATTCTGAAGAAGTGGTAATTGATTCAAGGCAACTGACAGTGCATGCTCAGAATATTAAGCATAAATGAGACCTCTAGTCTACAAAGGATAAACTTGTATCCCTTGCCTGTTTTGACATCACTGTTGTTGAATAATGGAAAAACGGGATTGACCAAGTGGGCCAGGGCTCAAACCAACATCCCAGGCTCACCCATTGCTTGGAAATGTGTCTGCAATGTGGAAGAGTCTGTGGCTCTAGAATAGGCCGCCTCAGCCATCAGTGGACTTTCAGATAACTTGAAATTGTCTTTCATGGCTTGTCCATCATCCTCCACTTCGAGGGATTGCCGAATACACTTATTTGAGTTTCGGGTAGCAATCCAGCTTTTAAACTTTGTACATGTGCATTTAAGTTCTGTATGCAGAGAGTAGGCCAGGTATTTATGCTTGTGGTTAGAGACCTAAAAGGTCATATTTGCACAAATGCCTGACTCTCGTACACACAACAGATGTGTGTACATCTTGGACATGCCTGTAATCATCAATTCTGCATGAACTTTGAATATATGATTTTTAACGAGCTCCAATTTCTAATGCTTATTGGATTCAGTTTTATTTAGGAATTTTAGTCTGTATAATGGCGTATGCTGGTAGGTTTTTAGCACTAGCAATCAGTATGGCTGAAAATTTTTACTGTGACAGATTGCTGAGACATGTGACTAGTTGATACTTGCTGGAACAGTGATAGTTACATACTATTGTGTTATGGCAGATGTCTCTGGAAAGCTAAGAATTTGGGATACCACACAGAAGGAACACCTACTGAAGTATGAATATCAGCCATTTGCAGGAAAAATAAAGGATATTGCCTGGACTGAAGACAGCAAGAGACTTGCCGCTGTGGGGGAAGGCAGGGAGAAGTGAGTAATTCTCAATCTACTGTAAACTGTTGTGTCCTAACAAAACAAAATCAGTGATGCAGAAAACTCTAAGCTCTTCTAAGAGAAATGTGTCGCACTCCTTGTTTTAGACTTCTAGATTCACTATTTTAGTAGCAAAATTCTTTACATAGCATTTGACAGCTGCAGAACTGTGAGTAGCTTATTCACTGAGGAAGCACAATGCCATTAAAATAGACCTTTTTAGAGCAGTACTTTTTTTTTTTTCTTTTTTTCTTTTTTTTCCCCTCTTAAATGACATGAATTCAAGATTAGGGAGATAAGGTAGGTGAGATGGTCAATAAAAGATACTGTCTCACCCACCTTGTCTCTCTAATTCTGGGACCGACATGGCTACGACTCTGCATACGATCAATTCAAGATTGCCTGTTTTGTTCACAGGGTGTGGCAGGTTGTGGGGGGGGGGGGGGGGTGTTGTTTTTGTGGAGCAGGGAGAACTGCAGAGATCTTAAAACATTTAATGTTCTATAAAATGTGGTGGTGAAGAGAGAATCACACTTATATTTGCATCTTCCACATGAGCATAACTACATTTGGGGGTTTAATTGCAATAAGAACACAATTCACCACCAATTGCAATCTTGTTTATCAGGCTAGAAGTGCCCATTGTATAGCTTCAATTAGGTACATGTGTACACTTGCCGATACAAAAGATTAGCAGACCTGTGAAGATGGGGACCAATCCAGCCAGAGTGGCCTCCAGGCAAAGGCCACATACTGCATCTTAAGACTAATTACTGTTCTGTACAAGTGGCTGGTACAGTAGCACCTCCATTATGGACACCTTCGGAATGGAGGTTATTTGTAACCCTGAAATGTTCCAGAACTCTGAACAAGACATTACAGACTTCAGCCATCGAGGGTGGGGTGCGGTTGCAACTGCAGGTTAGAGAGTTCAGGGTTCCAGGCATGGGGTTGGAGAGGTCAGGGCTTCTGCCCCATGGGAGCACCAGAGCTCAGGGCATTAGACCCAGAGGGAGCACTGGGGCTCAGCCCTGCAGCTCCATTTCCACCTCTGTCTTGCAGGGGGTGCTGTGGCTCAGGGTTTTCCCATGGCCCCACTCCCAGTTTCATTGGGGAGCACGTCAGGGGGTTAGCTCTGGAGGGAGCACTGGGGCTGAAGCCCCAATAGTACCTCTCCCCCCCACCCCCACATCTAAAGCCCTAAGCCCCAAACTTCTTTCCTCTTCTCTTTGCCCCCGCTTTCCCCTCTGGCCCCGCGGCTGCAGCTCCAACTCCCTGTGGCTGATGCCCAGGGCTAAAGCCCCAAGGCATGTTTTTCTCTGCTGCTGTCTGATTGGTGTCCAGTTGACTGGTAAGTCCGTAACTCAGGAGCTCGTATCTTTGAGATTCTACTGTAGATTGACTCCTAACTTAATTCTTTGGGGAGATACCTCCTGCATTAGTTTATTTGCTAATGTCTCAAGGGTTGGTACTGAAGAAATGTGTATGGTATCTTACATATCAGCATACCTATTTTTTGTTCCTTTCAAAATGTCCAGATTTAAAAAAAAAAATCAAGGTTATTAAGGTTTCCTAATGAATTGTATTGCATTTCCAGCAAATCTAGCTTCATTTTAGAAACTTGCTGAAATGATTGTCTAGAGCTTGTTTAACTACATTATTGACAGTATTTTTTTTACTGTTTTAAAAACACAAGGGCTGACAGGATTTTTCATTTTCTAATAAAACTTGTTTTATTAATGCATTGTGGTTACTAACTAACTCTTTAGGTTTTTGTGTTTTTTTTTTTTTTTTTTTTTTTTTTTTTTTTTTTTTTTTTTTTTTTTAAATGCCCCTGAAATAGTAACTGCCAACACGTTTGGTATGCTAAGATTTGTATTCTAGTCACTCAGTAGTTCTTGTCCCTCGCTGAACTGTGTCTCTATAAGACAAGGTGGTATTCAGCATAGGTGAACTACTAACTACTTCACTAACATCTTGCAGTTGGAATACATGTGTATACCTAGAGGACTTTAAAGCACTTATCAACTGTTCTGGTCTAAATCCCATAAATTCACCATGAAAAATGCATCACAGACCATGAAATCTGGTCTTTTTTGTGCTTTTTACCCTCTACTATACAGATTTCACGGGGGAGACCAGCATTTCTCAAACTGAGAGACCTGACCCAAAAGGGAGTTGTAGGGGGGTCGCAAGGTTATTTTAGGGGGGCCGCCCTTACTTCTGCATTGCCTTCAGAGCTGGGCGGCCAGAGAGCAGTGGCTGGGCACCCAGCTCTGAAGGCAGCACCCCGCTAGCAGCAGCATCAAAGTAAGGGTGGCAATACAATACTCTTCCACTCTTACTTCTGTGCTGCTGTCTTCAGAGCTGGGTGGCTGGAGTGTCAAGGCTGCTGACCGAGGGCCCAGCTCTGCAGGCAGCAGCAAAGAAGTGAGGGTAGCAATATCGTACCATGTCATCCTTTCTTCTGCGCGGCTGCTGGCGGTAGTGTTGCCTTCAATGCTGGGCAGCTGGAGAGCAGCAGCTGCTGGCGGGGAGCCCAGCACCACTGCCAGCAGCAGTGCAGAAGTAAGGGTAGCAGTACTGCAAACACCTCTACAATAACCTAGTGTGCAACACTTCTCTCTTCCTCCCCTCTCCCCCCCCCCCGCCCCAACAAACTCTCTCCCTTCCCCCTTTTTTGGTCAATTACAACATTATGAAATTTCAGATTTAAATAGCTAAAATCTTGAAATTTACAATTTTTTTTTTTTTTTTTTTTAAATCGTATGACTGAAATTGACCAAAATGGACCATGAATTTGGTAGGGCCCTATATATGATGGACTTGATGCTGTTTTATATTCCAGCCTTCCATACTATGTATGTGTAGCAACTGTCCACCTGGGACAACAACTTGCTCCTCTCAGTATGCTTTAAGTAGTTGATATCTTAAAATGAGATCCAAGGGATATTTTTAATTTTAAAAGGGTTTGTATATTTGCTTCTCTGCTTGGTACATGTGGCAGCTGTCATCTTCTTCTGAGTTTTTGGACTCTGTCTCCTAGACAAAGGACTTGAATATCCTTTAGGGAACAGTGCTGCACTTGCATGAGATTAACTAGATGACCTAATTTCTATTGTCTGTGTGCTCTCAGTATGCCAATTACTGATGCTCAAGGAGTTAGCCTTCATGTAATTTTTATTTTATGGACTGTGTGTATTGTCATCTTTAAATAGATTTGGAGCAGTGTTCCTGTGGGATACTGGCTCTTCAGTCGGAGAGATCTCTGGGCACAACAAGGTGATCAACAGCGTGGATATAAAACAAACAAGGCCCTATCGTATAGTAACTGGCAGTGATGACAATTGTGGTGCTTTCTTTGAGGGACCGCCATTCAAATTCAAGTTTACAATAAGCGTGAGTCTAACATACTTTTCTCCTTCTGCACATAAGTTCTGTTATATGTCTGTTAAGTCATATGGATGTATACTAAAAAGTCTTCACAGTTCTTACTATTTTGTGATACAGCTCATTGCCATAACAAAATCTTGGTTTCCAGTTTAAAATCTACTTGGCATTGAGTAGCCATCGTTGAAGATAATTGAAGGTCTAGCTCAAGCTCAGAAAAACACAATAAAGGGTTAGAAAGGAAACTCTAGACTAGTTCTTCAAAACAGTATAATTTTAAGTTTAGTGTCATCTCAGATCTTCTTGGGCGCTGGCTTTCATTACTCTTCTGTGGGTTTGTAGGAAATGTAACATTTTTCAGTATCCCTTCTTGAGGAGCAGTTTTTTCCTTCATTTAGTGCAATCTCAAAATATTCTACCATGTTTCTTAACAATATCTTCAGCAGTGCCCAGTTTGGGGAGTGGGGGGATGGTGGAAAGCTGTGGTGCGGGAGGGGTTTGGAATCTTCAAATCTCTTTAAGGGATTTGGATTCTCCATTCTAAACAGGAATTAGGCATCCAAATCCCTTGAGGCAGCTTTGAAAATGTCAGCCTAGATCTTGAAAAATCACTACTGGTTATTTAAACTTGAAATTATAAATCTAACTTTCATCCTTTGTTCCTCTGTCTGGACTATGAAAATAACAAGTCAGCTTTAATTTCTGGTTGTGTGCAATGTGAGAACTTCCAAAAAACAAACCGAACACTGGAATGACTATATATTCAAACCATTCACATTTCTTATGTCATCCCTTAGGGAGTCTCCTGCCCTTATTACTTGGGGCCTGTCGTCTTCTGGGTAGGCCTTGCTACTTGGCACTGTTGCAGATGAAGTCCTAACCATACTAGTAGGGCTTCTTGAAAAGTTAAACTTGGCAATTTAATTTTGTTTGCATATGCCTTAAGGTGACTTTAAACCCTTAGTTAAGTGCTTTTTAGTCCTTTTTCCATTCCAGCCTTAGCAAAAGAACAGTTTTTTTGAATGCCACAGTCAGTGAAGTGGTATCACTACTGAATATACACTTGACCTTCAGAAGCTACTCTTTTATTTTTTGGCTCTCTTACAGTATGTCTACACTCTGGCTGGAGCCTGGACTCAGGCCTGGCAAGGTGTGGGAGAGTCTCAGAGCCTGAGTGGAAACATTTACCCTGCTGACCCAGACTCTGAGACTCTCTGCTAGGGTTGTTGGAGGTTTTTTGTAGTGTAGACAATCCTCTTGAAGAACAAACTCCTGAAGGTTTAAATAATTACTAATAGTGGCTAGACTGGTGTATTGGCAACTCAGCCTTCAGACCGTTCAGCTTTCAGTAACCGCTTCTTTAGCAACAAAGCCATAAGTAAAGTTGTTATAAGCACTGGGCATGAAATGGATGCGTTTTCTGATTATTATGGGTGGAATTCAACTCGCCTGCATAAGCCTGATTCCTAAGGCTTTATGCATATGAAGTGACCAGATGGGAGGGTGGGTGGAGACAAAATAGCAATCTGAATGGGATGGGGCTGTAGTTCAGCCCTCTTCCCTCCTAACCAAAGCCATGGTGATTACTCCTAATCTGATTTGTATCCTGCATTAAAGCTATTTGAACTGCAGAACCATGGATCCTGTGGCTGCTCTTGACCCACCTCTGTCACCCTCCATTCTTACCTATGCTGGACAGTGCAGATGTTTCCTCTGTAGGCCTCCCTCACAGCCAGTCTGGGGCTTGAGTAGGGCGGAGAGCCTCTTGCTTGAGAATTTCACTGTAAATGAATGGGTCTCATGGGGATCAAGTAACTTATCTAAGATGTCTAAAGCTTTTCTGTTTTTGGCTGGGTGTTAATTATTGTCTCCTGCAGGACCACAGCCGTTTTGTTAACTGCGTGAGGTTCTCTCCTGATGGGAACAGATTCGCTACATCTAGTGCAGATGGCCAGGTAAAAATGAGCTGCCACCTGGATATCCACTTGTGGGGGAGGGGAATAATTGTGAGTTACACACTCTTTGACGGGGATGGAGTTTTGGGGAGCAGTTCCACAACCTACACACTGATTCTCTTTACTGTGAGAAAACAGACTTAAGAACTGTCATTATCCTCCCATGATACGGCTGCAACAGCAGCTGTTCTACAAAAACCTGGTGCTGCTCCTCTCTTCCTGATGCGCCTTCCCAACGTAGGCTACTTATCTGCTGGGGGGGATGATACCCCTGCCTACAGCTTTTTGCAACAAGGCTTTCTTCAGACTCAAAGGAAAATATCCAAGAATTCTCAAATTCCCTATGAAAGGGCTTGATCCTGTACCACCACGTATCTGTGCAGGTGCTTCCACTGCTAGACTCCTTGCACTGGCTGAGAAGGTGGGTGCAGTATAAATGGCTACATAAGAGCCGATCTCTGTACATTTTTATTAGCTCAGAAGGTCAAGAATGACAACAGCGCTGTTGCCATGGCTAGCTCCCTGCATATAGGCAGATTCCAATGACTAGCTGGGAGCAGCGGCTATCACAGTAGGAGCCATAAGCATAATACTTTCCAGTATTTCAGATGTCAGAATTCCTGCATGGAGCAGCTTGCTGCTTTTATTTAGAATGCCTTAACATCCTCTGGTACCTTAAATATTTAATATACAAGTATGCATTTGTCTTGAAGCCTTAACTTGACCTTTACAACATTACTTTTATGCCTGCAGCAAAGAGTTAGCTCTATAATACATTTTGGAGATTGTAAATGTGCAAGCCTTCCTCTGATTGTCTGTCACTTTGTATAATATGCTTATGTGATTGTTTTTTAAAGATTTTTGTCTATGATGGGAAGACTGGAGAGAAAATTTGTGCTCTGGGTGGAAATAAGGCTCATGATGGAGGCATTTATGCTGTAAGTATTTTTTGTGTTTCATAACTGCAGCACAATAAATATCTAACTTACTATTGCAAGATCTTATACTGTTGTCAATGGAAAGTGCTGTCCGTATGCTAAGGCAGGTACTTGTTTTTACAGATTAGCTGGAGCCCTGATAGTGCTCACTTGCTTTCTGCTTCTGGAGACAAAACTGCTAAAATCTGGGATGTTGGCGCTAACTCTATTGTCAGTACGTTTAACATGGGATCAAATGTTCTGGATCAGCAGTTGGGTTGCTTGTGGCAGAAGGACCATTTACTGAGCCTCTCCCTCTCTGGTTACATTAACTATTTGGATAAGAATAACCCAAATAAGCCTCTACGTGTCATAAAGGTATGTTGACCTTGATCACGCTGCAGCAGACCTTCTACTACACATAGTTTGGTTTTAGCAATAATCTGTTTGGGAATAGTAACTGTTCCATTAAAATGTGGCTGTAAAGAATCTCTTTGAACCATCAAGCCTGTATATTGCTGAGCGTATCCCTGACTAACACCTGAGTCATAGCAGTCAAATATAGTAGTTATACTTTGTGCAAATGTGTAGATGAGTAATGATCTTAATTATGCTTATAAAATAGCTTACTTCCACACTAGTTTTTAAACATGTTTAAGATTACACTAAAATAATCTGAGTTAGAATACCACCCATGGGCATTTTATTTCATCATCCTGCAAGTGCTAACTGTTGTGAACGTGGAGATATGGTTCACTATGCAGTCAAGCTCTACTAATAGGAATTATGTGGCGGGGTGACAAAGCAATCCCATGGGAGCTTACATTTTTACATGAACTAGAAACCTGTGTCCTAGATTTTTATTATTACTATAATTCTGGCAACCAATACATGTAGGTGACCATATTTAACCATCTTGTAAACACTGAACTTGTTTGGAACATAACACTTAAGCATGGAAAGGGTCCTAATGTGATCTCCATCTGGAAAACAGTGTGTGACTATTCATATTACAGAACATTTAATTCTTTAGAATTTGTATGGAAATATCAGTGCTGTAATACTTTTTTTTTTAACGTATTGATTCCTTGAAACAGACATAGACAACTAGTCATTTGAATTTTGAGATTGAACAAAGACCAAAACCAAAATGTGATGTTACTTTCTAAATCTTACCAGTAGCACTTTGTGAACAGATTGCTTTTGTTTTAGTTTGAATAACTGAGAAATGAATTGCCCATTAATTATATTCTTTTACAGGGTCATAGTAAATCAATTCAGTGTCTGACAGTGCATAAAAATGGTGGAAAATCCTATATTTACTCCGGAAGTCATGATGGACACATTAATATCCTTTCTGGTGATCAAATGGCATTATTCTAGTCCCGCTTCTCCTCCTTAAGATGGATATTCTGCTTTTTAGGAACTTTTAAAATCACTTTACTGAAGACAAGGTAACTTCCTCTGACATTCCTGAATAAAATTGTATTGCTGAACCAAATTCCTGCTAACTTGTAACTAACATGGCACTTATCTGTAATCTTTACCATTCTCTCTAATGACTTGCTTTCCTGATACCACAATAATCTTACCTGAATCCCTATTAACATTCATAAGAACAGCCATACTGAGTCAGACCAAAGGTCCATCCAGCTCAGTATCTGGTCTTCAATAGTGGCCAGTGCCAGATGCTTCAGAGGGAATGAACAGAACAGGTAATCAAGTCATTCCTAAACTGAAAGGGTTATGAACTCCTTGTTGCTCTGCCTCTGGGTTTATATACTAATAAGCATAGCTTTCCACATTGCTCTTAGAGCTGCAAGTTTCTCACCACCTTATCGTTGCCTTAATTTCATTGGTATCCTCATGGTAAAACTGTCACCCACTCATTACTGTTCCTTGTCTAGCCAGTGTCTCAAGCATAATCAGGCCCCCAACTCCCAGAGAATTTGCACATCTATTAATTATATAATTAATTCCAGTTCCCACTGGCCCGTGGAGCAATAAACATGAAATGCAATCTAGATCTCCCCCCAGGGTATTGTCAGAGGGTCAGCCTGTGAGGTGGGTTGGTTTGTTTGTTTTGTGTTGGGTTTTCTTTTTGTTTTTTTTAGCTGAACTCTACTAGCTTTTTCTGTAACAGGCAAATGTGAGCTTATACAATTTCTTTATACATTACCTTAAACAAGATGTGATGTATAATACTTATGTTCATTGTGAACATAATGCACTCTTTAACTGCATTATCTCTTTGGCAAATATATGACACAAACTTGCTGAGGAAGAAGCTGTCATGGTGATAACATGTCAGATTGACTAGTCCCTTGTTAGGAAAAGCAAAGATACAGTGTTTATATCCATCTCTCTCTTGGAAAGCGTTCCTTAGGCATTGAGACCTAACACTAAATTACTTGTTGTTTGCTGATACCTTTTTACTGTTCTAAACTGGTTATTCAAATATTTTATTTAGTTCCTTTATGGAATACTTGAGTCAGTGTTTGTTTTCATTATCTGGAATTGGGAGTTGGAAGTCCTATTTTTTTCTGCAACCCCACCACACACACATTCCTAAGAAAAATTTCCTTAATTCTACTTCTCACATTATTGGGATTCCGAAACTGGGGAAAATGATGACTTTTCTGGAAAAGGGCATACAAACCAGGTTTCTAGAATGGCCGTGGATGAATTGGATCAGCTGGTCAGTTGCAGTATGGACGACACTGTGCGTTATACTAGCCTAACCAAGAGAGACTACAGGTTAGTGAAGCTACCATATTTGATTGTGTTATGTATATATGGGGTGGATGGTTTGGGGGGAGAGGGGGTGTTTGTGTGTGTGTGTGTGGTGGTATTGTTTGGTTTGTTTGTTTGTTTTTTTTTATATCAAGAGAATTTCACTGGTATAGTGTGGGATGCTGAATAGCTTCATCATACAACTTGTGCAAATTTTTCAAGTGACCATGAAAATCCTAGAAATGTTTGCAATACCCAACTTGCTTTATCTATGAAACAATAGAAAAGTGGTTAATTTTTTTTCTTCCACATACATGAGACTAATTTCTTAGACAGTATTTTCTGATTTTTTTTTTTTTTTTGTTTATTTCTTAGGCAGCCAGATGTATCTGTGTCTTATATTGCATGACTTGTGTATGGTTTTGTCTTCACTGTATAGATGTATCAGAGAGAGAGAGAGCATGCTTCAGTTCTTATGTGGCTTTATATAATATACTGTATAAGAAGGAAACAAGATCTAAGATTCTTTCTGGAAAACATCTTTTTTTCCCCTGTGGTTATGCCAATCCTGCTGCCTCAGGAGATGAGTCCTTTTAGGATTTACCCAGTCTATCTCTCTGAAGAGTAATTAAGGTCACTTTAAATTCTCATGTGGATACTCTGATTTAGAATTAATGTGGGTAAAGTAATCCACTTTAAAATTTTAAATCAGGTTAATTTTCCCAGGTGTCCCCATGTAGAGAAGCCCTCACTTCTAAGACTGGAATCCAGCTGTAGATCGTGATTGTGAATTTAGATACCTTGAAGTGATATTCAACAGCTAGCTAAGGGAATTATCTACATATTGCAGACCTGAAGACTTATTTCATGATTACTTTTCAAGGATCTCTCAGTGGCTGACTATTGAATTGAGACTTGTACGTGAATAAAATAGAGACACAGAAAAGCAATTTGTATTTTTCTTTTCAGTGGCCAGGATGTTATAAAAATGGATGTTCAACCAAAATGTTTAGCTGTTGGTCCTGGTGGATATACGGTAGTTATATGCATTGGACAAGTAAGTATCAGGATAATATCTGGGCATGTCTATACAGCAACTAGACACCCACAGCTGGCCTGGGCCAGCCTACTTGGGCTTGTGGGGCTCAGGCTGCAGAGCTGTTTCACTGCTGTGTGGACTTCCAAGCCCTGTGAGCCCAAGTCGGCTGGTATGAGCCAGCTGCGGGTGTCTGGTTGCCGTGTAGACATGCCCCATGTAACCTATACAGTATTTAATGCTCTGAGTATGTCATTGATACACTAACAAATTTCTAAAACTTATTTCAGTGGAGGAGTCTCTTAGTAGAGTCAGCTGTCAATGTGGATCAGCTGTTGCTGTTAGCCCATGGTAACAGCACTTATATAGCACCTTACTATTTTTAAATTCTGTACAAACCTAACTAAATCAAAGAATCTGCTGGTGTAAGACTTGTCTAAATACAGTGTTGGCTTTTTTTTTTTTTTTTTTTTTTTTTTTTTTAAATTAAATCAGCTTGTTGTCTATTTTAAATCGGTGCAGACCTCTGTTGTGGATGCATTACACCAGTATCAGGGTATACCTGCATCCATGCTACGGGGTTGCACCAAACTTTAAAATTGGTAGAAAAACTACTTTTGTTAAATCAGTGCCTGAACTGTATGTAGCCATACTTCTCTAATGATGCCAAAAGAGGCTGAGTCAACATGAAAATCTACCTGAAATTTGAATCTAGTGTTGGTTTCTTTAATTTGTTTTCCTCCTTTTGGTGGGTGGGTGTGAACACTTTAAATATGGAAGGTAGCTTTTTTTTTTTCTGTTAATGAGCAGGAGCAAATACATATCTAACCTAGCTCATAGAGTGACTGTACAGATGTCCTTACATAAGGACATCTCTTTAAAACCAAAATCCCAATAGATATTTAACATCTTTTTTAAAAAATGGAAGGAAGATTATATAAGAAACACAAAATCATTAGTCACTGATAACTATATTGGATATGGTCATGATAACAGTCTTAAGACCTTGGTCAGTAGTAAAAATATAGAAACAGGGACCAATTCTCCTTAGTCTCTTGCTTGAACATTCATTACTTTGGTAGGCTAGTCCACTTACGCTGTTGTATCCATCTTTGGTGTACAGCTTGCTTATCACCTCCTGGCACCATAGATATGGATCTTTTGGCTATTGTTGGAGCACACTCTACAATAACTTGAGGATTACTCAAGCTCTCAGCATGATTTAAATGAAGATCCTTGTTTCTTAGGAGATGTCTCTGTTTAAAACCACACTTACGTTCATGGGTGATGGGTATCGAAGGCCGGGGAAGACTGAGCCTCCCCGAACAGCCTTGTGTGGCCCCACCCACGTTCAGTCCCCAGACCCCTTCCTGCTTCCCGGTGCTGCAGGGGGCTCTTCGCCTGCAGCTGGAGCTAATGGGGGGGGGGGGAGGGGCAGCCTGCACTCCAGGGGGGCCCAGCACTTTGGGGGAGGGAATCCTCTGGGCTCTGGCAGGCAGGGCAGGGCCTCAGGCAGAAAGGGTGAGCCAGCTGCTAGCTTCCTCGAGCCCAGGGTTCACCTGCCACCCATACTTGCATTCCTTTGTAATGCTTTTGACTAAAAAGGATGTGGGTTGAACTTTCATAATCTCATGTGCAAAGGGTCATTTTCCTATCCAGCTACAGTTTCCCGTTAGAGGCAGTCATAACTAAAACCAAATAGTTTGGATGATGCAGTTGAGATCAACAGCATGTGTACTTTGTAACTCAATCCTCCCAACAGAAGATGGTACTGTGAAAGATAGTAGACATTGCTTGAAATGCTAGATTCCTTCATGCACCTCTTATTGTGACTCTGGGCTGGTCTACACTGGGGGTGGGGGGCGGGGAGCGATCTAAGATACTTCAACTTCAGCTATGCTATTCACGTAACTGAAGTTGCGCATCTTAGATCGATTTACCTCGGGTCCTCACGGTGCGGGATCGAAGGCCGCGGCTCCCCTATTGACTCCACTACCGCCACTTGCTCCGGTGGAGTTCCGGAGTCGACTGGGAGCACGTTCGGGGATCGATATATCACGTCTCGTTAAGACACGATATATCGATCGCTACCTGCTGATATGGCGGGTAGTCTGGATGTACCCTAAATGAACTTCAGCTAACAGTATGCAAGAGCGTGTCCTGACTGCTTGCAGTTTGTAGATTGAAGGCGGTCTGCACCAGCACCTGCATCACTTTCAAATGCTCATAGGAGAAAAAGCTTAGTCGCCAGGCATAGGTGTCTCATACTTCTAATCTATATAGATTAGAATGAATCTCAATACTCCCTTTGAACCAATGAAGTAGTAGCTCCTGTTGTGGCTGACCAGCGTAGTGTGTATGGTGAGACACTATAGCCTGTCAAGCATTTTGAACCCATGGTCTCTATGGTACATTGCTCTGCATTTATAGATCATCTTGATGAAGAATAGGAAGAAGTGTTTTGCAATTGATGATCCTGGCTATGAACCAGAAGTGGTGGCCATTCATCCAGGAGGTGCTACCGCTGCAGTGGGAGGACAGGTAAGGATACACTCTGAGCACTGGAACAGTATTCCATGGTTGCGAGCTTTTTGGTTTTGCTTGTTCATTAAACATCACTCAGCTGTTGCTGCACCAAGATATCAAAGTTGGCAGTATACTAATGGTTTTGCTTTTAATTTAAAGTTGTGCTGTTGGGTTTTTTAAGCTGCTATCTTCTGGCCTCTTTCCATTAGATTCTCCCACTTTTGTGGTTAGTATACATTCCCCAACATCTTCTCCCTAGATAGTTAAGCTTTTAAGTACACTTTTATCAAAACTCTCCCCATATCTTAAAGCAGTAGCATGTTTTTAATTTGACATATGGCCAATATACCCTAAAAATACTGATTATGTATTTTTCAAAGGGAGAAATATCTATAATTGCATATGATCTTCTAACTTAATAGCCTTCCTGATTTGTTGTAAAGCTTTGACTTTCATTATTAACTTACAGGATGGGAATGTCCATCTATATTCAATCCAAGGAACCTCTCTGAAAATCGATGAGAAGACCTTGCAAGCTAAAGGTCCTGTGACTGATCTAGCATATTCTCACGATGGTGCCTTTCTTGCAGTTTGTGATGCAAACAAAGTTGTCACTGTCTTTAGTGTTGCTGATGGCTATGCGGTAAGAATTGCTGTATCTGACCTGTGATTTCCAACAAAAGTATTTACTAGTCCTAAAACTGCATGTGTATTTAACCCACATTCAAGAGACCACTTAAGTTGACCATGGGTAGTTAACACCTCTACTGTTGCAGGACAAAGGCGGGTTAGTGGGTTACAGATAGCTGTAATGAGCCATAGATCCACTGTCTGTATTAAACTCTACTGGACACCAACAGTCAGTCTTAAGTTCCCAGGCTCATTTCTTTGCAGGTTCCCTTTGAGGACAAGGGCTATGAAGTTGGATATGGAGTGATCATTTTTGTGAGAAATGCTTGCCCATGGTTATGTGTTTGGTTTTTTTTTATCATTTTTTCTGTCTGAGTACATTTGAGAGCGTAGTGTGTCTCTTCACCCACACAGTTGTTGTTGGGCACTTAGTGTATTGGATGAGGCACACCGCATGTGGGGAACTGTAGATCTAGAAAGTTGTAGAGGTTTTGCATCTGTTATGGCAGAGGCTGGTGCCACTTTGATTTGGGGTGCCCTGGTCTGTGGGGAACTTGGCAGGCGGGGGAGTTTGAAGGACAGAAGAGGAATGTGGTCACCATCAAGTATGGGTTGTTTTTTTTTCTCAAAACACATACTGTACAGCTACACCTCTACCTCGATATAACTCTGTCCTCAGGAGCCAAAAAATCTTACTGCGTTATAGGTGAAACTGCGTTATATCGAACTTGGTTTGATCCGCTGGAGTGCGCAGCCCCGCTCCTCTCCAGAGTGCTGCTTTACCGCGTTATATCCAAATTCGTGTTATGTCGGGTCGCATTATATTGGGGTAGAGGTGTACTTTCAAAGGCTTCATATAACACCTTCTGTGCTACAGCTGAGCAGGACATTTGAGTCCTAGGATCTCCAGTTGGTGTTTGCTTAAAACTTGAACATCCAGTCCTACCATTTTTGATCCATTTTCATTTGAGTTCTGTTGGCGCCTTTCAGATGTTAATAGAAATAGCATAAAATGGACATTTTAAATGGCTCCCATGACCAACTTGTGCAATAACCATAATATTCAAATATAAAGGGCACTTACCTTAGAATTTTACTGTGTACCTCAGGTTTACAGATATATTTTAACTGTTCTAGCAACATGTTAAAATTGGTTGCCTGTTAATGAGGGACAATATCACAGGTAGCAGAACAGCTATTTGAAGTCTTTAAAATAACACCATTTTCCCAATAACTCCCAAATAGGAACATAACATCTTCTATGGACACCATGCAAAAATTGTTTGCCTTGCCTGGTCTCCAGACAATGAGCATTTTGCTTCTGGGGGCATGGACATGATGGTTTATGTTTGGACCTTAAGTGACCCGGAGACCAGAGTCAAGATACCAGGTATGTTGTGCACTTCTTTGCTAGAAAGAGGTTTAGTTTTGAGAATTACTAGTCTCTCTCAAAATATGGACAGTGTTTTCTCTGTCAGAACTACACTAGCAGTTATCTCTTTGTCTAGATATCTCTTCCTCTAGCCTACCTCCTGTAATGTAATTTTAACCTTCTAACTGTTAGTGAATGGCAGACTTGATCCATAAGTACACTTTGCAGGCAACTGCATTTTACAAGTACTTTGTGCATTACAGTTCAAAAACGAGCTAGATAAGTTCATGGAGGATAGGTCCATCAATCGCTATTAGCCAAGATGGACGGGGATGGTGTCCCTAGCCTCTGTTTGCCAGAAGCTGGGAATGGATGACGGGATAGATCATTTGATGGTTACCTGTTCTGTTCATTCCCTCTGGGGCACCTGACATTGGCCACTGTCGGAAGACCGGATACTGGGCTGGATGGACCTCTGGTCTGACCTGGTATGGCCAGTCTTATCTAATTGAAATTTTTTTCAAAATTAAAAAATTGTCCTAAGATGACTGTAATAACCTATCAATTCTTAAACTGTGGGGGGAGGGGTGTTTTGTTTTGTTTTCCTTTTAATGCAATATTATCTCCTTCCATCTGCACAGATGCTCATAGACTACATCATGTAAGCAGCTTGGCATGGCTGGATGAACATACCCTGGTAACAACATCCCATGATGCTTCTGTCAAAGAATGGTCTATCTCCTACAAGTGAACAGTCCTACTTGGAAGGACCTCATCAGGGACTAGAACTACTGCAGTGGAACATAGCATTTCTCTTTAAAAGAAAAAAAAAAAAAAATTCTAATGGCCTCTGGGTCTTCTATCATATCCTCATATCTTTACAGGGTGTTCATATCTGTAATTAAATGTACTTTGAAAGCTTTAGCCAGTAACAGTTTGCACATGAAAAGCACTTAAATTATGTCTGGAACTTAACCTTTGTGCTGAACATTCCAGAGGCAACAGCCGAACAAGTTGGTATGAAAAATTCAAACATGATCAGTTATTTTCTAACAGAGTCCGTGTGAGATTGTACAGCATGAGAGAAATACTTCTCATTTTTTCTAATTGCAGAACATTTCTGTACTAATGGTCATAGTAAGAATATTTAGTTGTGATTCAAAACAAATCAAGCTGTGTGCAGCTACTGTATATTACGTTGCTTGTCTGTACTGCACCAAACTGTTGCCTCAGATTTCCTCCTCCACATAACGAAATGGGGTACACACCTAATAAACTCTTTATGTATTTCATGTCAGTTTTGTGGTTATTTTAGGATGGAAATGTGGGTTTTTAATGTACTTACTGTTGTCGGTTTAATGTTTACAAATAACTATCATGGCATTTTCTCACTCCAGAAACAACATTGTTACCTTATGAACAACTGAGAATGTCTGTCTGGTCATTTCAATATCGGGGGAGAACCTCGGCTTCTGTTTAAAGATAAATTTGTTTCCTAAAGAGAAGAATTAAGTTGATGTAAACAAATTTGCAGTAATTATAACACCTGTTTCAGTACAGGAATTAAACTAAGTGAATCATTGTTATGACTTGAGGTGATTTTTGCAAACCAGTTTACATGTTTTCTGATTGCCACTTCTGCGCTTTCCAGAAACACAACCTGTTACAGTGGGGCTATTATCAAACTGTTCAGTTAACTGTCAAGTTTGCCTTAAGATGTGACTTGAAGTTCTGAGGGTTGGCAGAGCAGAGGAAGACTTGGTTATCTGTGGAGTGTTGGTATGAAGTGGTAGATACATGACCAGTCCTAATGGCCAAAAAGGAAACTGCCACTACCCACAGCTTTGAAGTGTTTAAATAGCTGGATTTCCCTCCCCCATATCTTGTTCACATGTTAATATTAAATCTCTTCTCCTTCTCCTTCCCCCCCCCCCCCCCCCCCCAAAAAAAAAAAAAGTTGATGCTCCCTTGCTTGTGGAAATCTTCCAGCTTACCTGGTTTTCACACTGTTACTAATGGCTCTTGCTAGGCAGCACAGAAAGCATTTCAGCTCCTGAAACCCACTCTTGCCTCTGCTCACCTTCATGGAAACTTTTCGCTGTCAAATCGTTTAGTGTGGTGCTTTCTAACGGAAAGCTGTTGCGTGTCTGGAAGTTACAATTAAAAATACCTTTTTGTCTTCTGATATAAAGCCAACTTGTAGAGTTCAACTGACATAGCTTTCCCTGGAATATTTTTATTTTGTATCTGCTATTCTTTACTGTGCCTTTTGCACCTTTCCCTATTTTCCAGTATCTTTGTACACTGAACTTTAAGACAGGAAATTGCAGGTAGAGGGGTGTGTGTGTGTGTGTGTGTGTGTGTGTAAGTAATTGAAGTGAAGAGTGATGAGCAAGTGCCAAGCTAACAATCTTGACTATATACTGTAGTTGTCTAGCTACACTTATCATGCAGTTCTTCAAACATGACCTGGAAGGATTGCTATAGCATTGAATCTGCCCTATGTTTTCTGTGGTAGTCAAGTCTCTTCTCTGAACAAGCAAATGTGATATCAATGAAATGATCAGTCATTACACTGAAAACAACAACTTGAGTTATTCACTACAGGTGATTCTAATATCTTGTGGTGGTGAAAATCCATAATTTTTTTTTTAAATGGAAATGTCACCAGTTATTGAGGGTCCCTGCCATCCCATAAATAAACTATTCCTAGCCCATCTCTAGTAGTTCCTTATCTCAATTGGAGGGTGTGACCTACAGGAGCTGGGAGGGAAATGAATGCTGTGCAGAGTCCAGCAGTGCTATGGTGGAGGGTAGCTCTTCCCTAGTCTAGCGAAAAGTGACTAAGTTACTGCCCATAGAAATTAGTCTTAAACTGAGTTTGATAGTCCTAATAAGTGCTTGTTTAGCCAGAGACACTTGTGTTGACTATGACTGATGCTTGAATAGCAGGGTGTAGGAATGCTCTGGGCTTCAGCTTCCATCAGATTGATTATTGGCATTGATTATGGGTTTCTAATCCGGTAGTTTAGACCTAGATGACTTCTCTGGTTTTGTAGCAACTCTCAATACAGTAACTCCTCACTTAACGTCCTCCCGCTTAACATTGTTTCGAAGTTACGTCGCTGCTCCATTAGGGAACATACTCGTTTAAAGTTGTGCAATACTCCCTTATAATGTCGTTTTGGCTGACTTTACAAGGGAGCATTGCACAAGTTCTTCTCCCTTCCTCCCCACAGGCAGGGCCCCCTGGAACACAAGGTCTTTAGGGGCTGCAGCCCCCTGGGCTAAGGGGGCTCCAGGGCCCTGGTCTGCAGCTCTAAAGCCCCTTTCGGAATGCGGTCCTGCAAGCACAGGCCGGAGAACTCAGGAGGAGCAGGGGCAGCCGCGCAGCCAGCGGCTGGAGAGAAGCGGCGATTTGAAGAGGAAAGTGCCGCTTCTCTCTGGGGGCTGGCTGTGCGGCTGCCCCTGCTCCTCCTGAGTTCTCCGGCCTGTGCTTGCAGGGCTTCATTCCGAAAGGGGCTTTAGAGCTGCAGACCAGGGCCCTGCAGCCCCTGCGTTCCGGGGGGCAAGGGAGGAAGCTTCCAGTAACGGGCAGTGCTGCGCTGCGCAGAGCCACCTGCACACCCCCTGCACCAAACAGGAGCTGTCCCAGGTAAGTGCTCTGCACCTCCTCCCGCACCCTAACTCCCTCAGACCCTGAGCCCCATGGGGTAAGCCAGGGGCACCTCCCCACCACAGTACAGTACTGTACACTGTGTGTATATAATGCCTTTTGTCTGTCCCAAAAAAATTTCCTTGGAACCTAACCCCCTGCATTTACATTAAATCTTATGGAAAAATTGGATTTGTTTAAGTGAAACGATGTTAAAGTTGCATTTTTCAGGAACATAACTACAATGTTAAGTGAGGAGTTACTGTATTGAACTAGAAAATTCTAAAATACAGTAAACTGGGCTACCATCCTAGAGGAAGAACCTAATGAATAAAATATGAAGACCCAACTTGCTATTGTACTGACTAATAACACTTGTGAACAACAAGTAAGTAAAATAGCAAACTCATGACAATTCTCATCATATGATACTGTCCAATGGTAGCTTGCAAGATCCTCTTCTGCCATTCTAAAGTGTGTCTGTGTCCTGTAAGAACTGTTAAGAACTTTAAGGGGGTGGGGTGAAGACAATGATTACAAGTATTTCATATGTTCAGGAAAAAGAACCTTTAAGCTGAGAATGGGGTTTCCTTTAGGGGAGCGGTATAGGAATTAGAACCTATTTTCCAAAGATGCACATCTTCATCAGAAAATGGGGTAGGTAGTGATTTCTTCTGCAGTATAATGATTGTGCTTTGGGTCTGTAGATTGGCTGCCTTTAGGATTTATTAGTCTAATCTAAATGAACTGTTAGCATCCATCAGAAAGCACCCCTTATGCCCTGTGGAGAGAGAGTGCTATGGGGCTGTTCATACAGCTGAGATGAGAACGACGTGCAGAGACCTATTACAGCAGATGCTTTCAGGGGATGAAGTAGAAAGAGATGGTCTAGAGAAGCTCTGGGGATGAGTTCGATCTATTTCCATCTTTTCACATGACAAAATATATTTTCTGTGAAATACCTAGTATCTTAACTAGCAGGAGACCTATAAATGAACTAGATTAATGCAAAATTAGATTCTAATGTAGATGGCAAAAGCCTGTTCTTAGTTTGGCTATGGGGCTGTTTATGCAAAAATAATCTTTTAAAAGGGGAGAATCTGCTTTCAGCATGTTAAACTTTTAGGTCCAAGGCCTTTAGAAGTGTGTGGAGACACAGAAGAGGTATCAGTTATGCTAGGGTTACCATATTTTGTGCCTCCAAATGCAGGACACCATGGGGCCCCAGCCCCGCCCAACTCCGCCCCCTCCCCTGCTTCCCGCAAACATTTGATTCGTGGGAAGCCTGAAGCAGGTAAGGGGGAGTGTGGGGGGAGGAGGCGCGGCCCAGGCTGGCCCCCCGGCGGCTCCAGCTTGGGTCGGCTCGGGCCCTGGGGTGCCGGCCCCGACCCCCGGCCGACCACCCCCCGCCCGCCCAGCACTGCCGGGGCCCGGCGTGCCCCCCCGGCTCCTGACCCCGGGCCCGGACCGGCGACCCGGACCCCGGCCCGGCACCGCGCCCCCGGCTCCCCGCCTGGCCCCGCGCCCAGCCCGGCACTGA